>NW_022148163.1:0-40195 GCF_901933205.1 Camarhynchus parvulus
CTTGTCCTGGTTGCTTCAGAGTGCTTTGGAGAGACTCCATATCTAATTTTCCCTATTTCCCTGAGGCTGCCCACATTCCTGGGTTCACTTCAGCATAGGCCTGGCCAGACATTTGACACAGAGGTACAACAGAACTGGCCTCTGTATCTCCTTTTATAATATTAATTTGTGTTCTGAGTTTAGACTTTTGATCAAATCCCTTCCCAGTAAATCAGGATAACAATTAGGAGCAAAAAAAAATTCATGCATTTCAAACCCATCTCCCAGATCTACTAATAGTGGTTGAATAAAACCATACATCTTTCCCACTTATCCCCTCAGTAATCAAACATATTTTTAGCATTTTTCCCCCTTAGGTCTGAGATTCAGAGTGGATTGAGAGGCCCCTGTGTCCATCAGAAAATGCCTCCTCTCAATGCAGACCCACCTGAATGTTCTCAGGGGCTGCAGTGTGGAGGGTCCCTGGTGTGATGGGAGCTGTGACAGCCCTGCCAATCCATGTCCATCGAGGGGTGGACTTGCTGCTCCTGAGGGTGCTGCTGTCTCTGCTTGCAGTGTCCTTGTGCCCTGCAGCTGGAGCCCTGATTCCTTGCCAGGGGCAGTTTGGGTGGGCTCTCCCCTGCCGAGGAGGGCAATGCCTGTGCCAGGTGCTTGTGGCCGAGCCCGTGCCCTGGGTGCTGGGGCGCCCTTGGGCCCTGGGGTTGATCCCTCAGGGGCTGTAGGAACTGTGCCCTGGCCTTTGCCTTCAGCTTGGCCTTTTTCTGCTCCCTTCTTGCATTCACCTGCTGTGCCTTTGTGCCCAAGTGCTGCAGGGCCTTCTTCTGCCCCTCCTGCAGCCCCCTCAGTGCCTGTGGGTGCTTGTCTTGCTTTACAAGACGGGTGTCTGCTTGGGAAGGCAGAAAAAGCCTCTCTTGGAATGGAGAATGCAAACCCCCTCCCTCTTAATTTTTAGAATAGTGAAATCAAGGGGCTCTCAGGCAAAGATATGGGAATAGGAATAACAGTTCTCTACTAGTGTGTATAATAAAGCAAACAAACAACAACAGCTCCGGCACTGACAGCAAACAGAGCCCGGACCCAGTCCCGGCCTTTGGGCTGCGGCGCTTTCCCCTTGGGTGCAGTTCCGGGCACGGCCGGCAGGGGCGCTGGTGGCTGCCGCGGGGCAGGGCAGCGCATCCCTCCCGTGGGAACCTCTCTTAAGGGAAATAGAGCAATCCCTTCATCTAACTCTTTCACTTTTTTACCTTCTATAGCCTTTCTCCCGTGTTTTGAAAAGAATTTGGAGAGGGCTGTCTTTGAACTGAGCTCCTAGTGTTTCGATAAGGTGCTTCCTCTAGAGAGAGAGAGTTTCCCTGAACAGCCGGAGCTGTGGTTACCAAGGGGACGTAACTCAGAGCAGGATGGGGTGGTCAGGGGAGGATATCCCGCCGAGGCTCGGTCAGAGTGTGGGCCGGGTCTGCTGCTGGAATCGCCAGAGGGGGATCTTCCTGTGGAGACTGAGCTGGAGCGTGGGTAGCCCCCACATGGCTTATGGCGGCTGATCCGGCAGCTCCCGGCAGAGAAGAGGCAGGTGGGAGACCCCGGCAGCAGCGGCGGCGGTGCCCAGCGCAGCCGGCACGGGCAGGGCAGCCGGGGATGGGATGGCTGGGAACCCCCCTCGGTGCGGTGGGCGCGGTGACCTCGGACCCCGCGGCAGGACAGAGCAACCCCCATCCTCCCCAGCATGGCCGGCAGAGCGGCCGCGGGCCAGGCAGTGGGACCAGGGCACACAAATTCACCGACAGCGCCGGGGCAGGTGGAGCTGCCCTGGGCACTGAGCCCGCACCTGGGATGGAAACCGGGGCAGGCGGAGCTGAGGCGGGCAGCGAGCCGGGACCGGGACAGGCGCCTCGGCCGCGAACGGAGGGGGCAAGACCTGCAGAGGATCCCACTCTCTTTCTGGTTTTTCCTCTTGTTCCCCTCCCTTTCATTTCCCCTTTTTCTTTTCCTGTTTTGTCTCGGGTGTTTCTGATACTTTAAAGATTTTTATTCTCCTAAAATCTCATGTCTAACATATGGCATATTCTCTTTCTTCTAGATTAAACGGATTTTTTTACAAGTAAATTCAGAACCTAACAAATCTAAACTTCTGCTTGGATACTTTGAAATGGCTGACGAGCTAACTCACGACCTCCTAATGTTGTTTTTCTCATCACCTTTTTATTTATCCTTTGGCAAATTAAGCATCTTTCAGTTACTTGCTTTGCTACTCCAAAAATCCCAGTGCACCCATAGTTCCTTAAAAAATGATCACACAAAGCTCGAGTACCCCAGTGGGTTTTCTGATGCATGTCTTCTAATATTTTCCTAGAAGCCCATTTTATTAAGTAATTGTCTTCCATCAAGAAGTTTCCGTTTCCCTGATTTATCTTGTTCACTTCCTGTCTTGTTTAATTCTTTTTTCTCGGCTTCCCTAAACTTTGGAATTTCCAGTTTTTCCTCATTTGGTTTTATTATATTAACATAACTCCATTTTTCAGCTCCATTTTCTGCTGCATCCTTAGATTTGTGGGATCTTTGCCAAATTATTTAAAAATAAGTTCCTTTTAGGTAATTTCATGTACTAATCCTTTTCTTCTTGAATTAAGTAATCTTTTTCCTTTCCAAATTTTTAAAAGGTATGTACTACTCTAAAGGCATACCTTGAATCAGTATATATAGTTCCTTTATTTTGTGTTAAATATTCTAGTGCTCTTTTTAAAGTATGTAATTCACAAGTTTGAGCTTACTAGTTTGAGGTTAATTTCCCTTTTTCCATAGTTTGCATGTTTTTCCCATCAACTACTACATACCCTGTATTTTCTCCTTTTGCAAGGAGTTGTATCTCTGTTAGCTAACATAACTCCCAAAGGACTATTTTTTTTTTTTTTTTCCCCTGTATCCAACTTACTGGTTTTCTATCTCATTTTTTGAGATCTTATCTATTCATCTTCTGCCTCTGTTTTTCACTTTCACTAACAACCTAAATACCACTTTTCTTTCAACTACACACACAAAAATAAAAAACTTTTTTCTCACACTACTTTCAATACAATACGCCTCCCTCCAAGGAGATAGAGTGAAGCTTAAAATACACAATTTACATTACATATACTTTCATTCGTCTCCATTCACTCACTTTTATTTCTCATTCACTTCCACTCATTCTTTCACACCCTCAGGACACAAAGTGGATCCCTGTTGACAGAGAATCGCGGGTCCCTGTGGCCCCCTCACCTTGGGGTTGGCCTCCAGGTCTCAGTGTCTCCGGGCCTCCTGGGAGGGCCCTGACTCTGCTGCCTCCGGTGCCCGTTCACCTGTGAGGCTGATTTGTGTGTCAGCCCCCCTCACAATGGCCTGTTTGCAGTCACCCTTCAGCCACCCGGCCCCCAGGTCACCATACCTTATGGGGAGCACCAGCCTGGTGTGCAGGTCACACACACCTCTTTCCACTGCCAGCCCCTTCCCACCCACCCGGGAAGCTGAGGCTGATTTTGTGTGTGACTCACTCTCACACACACCACAAGACAACAATAAGGTACCTTTTACTTTCACATCACCTATTACAATTTTAGGTGTTTCTGGCCAGTTAATACAATTGGAGTAATAAAAATTTGGACAATTAGGATTTAGGACAATACAAGACAATGAAAACAAAGAGTTACGGATGGTCCGGGTACCTTTTTCTGGGCAAAATAAGCCCAAAAAAGGACACATGTTAACAGAGGATTAACCCTTAAAAACCATAGCCCGTTGCATATTCATACATCTCATACATGATACATAAATTCCATTCCAACAAAGGATTCTCTCTGGTCAGTGTCAACTTCTTCCTCTTAATAATGATGGCATCTTCAGGGCTGAGCAAGGCAGGACGAAGTTAGTTTCTTCTGATAATGGAGCAATAAATTATTTTTCTCTAAAGGATATAGATGTCCTGTGGCTGCTATCTGGTGCGAGTACCTCCTTCCTTTCTTTAAAAAAATATCCCACATACATAGTTTCTATTTTAACATTATGTTATAACCTAAAACTACATTCAACACACTACTTAAAAAAATTAAAAAATCATAACTTCCCAACATAACACATATAATATTCATTTTAATATTTGCAAAAAGCCAATAATATGCATTTTTCCCACGGGCTCTGTCAGCAGCAGTGGAAAGAGCAGCCTAAGAGCAGCGGCTCCAATTGTCCTCCTCCGAAAACCTGAGAGAGGGACAAAAAACAGAGAGAGGGCCAGTAACTGTGCCCAGCCCCTACCCCCAGCCTGAATCCTCCAGCATCTCTGCCCCCTTCCTCCTCCTGCCCCCCTCCCTCCTGCGCCCTGCCCCTGGGAAATCTCCAACAAAACAGAGGTCCCAAGCACCCAGCAATCAGCTCTCATCAGCAGCTCAACCCTAACCCTAACCTTCTGACAGCTGTGCTGTTTTCTACAAAATCATTCATTTCTCCAATGACCCAAACCAAATCCTTAGAAGAGAATCCTGATCCGTCCATGTGCAATCCACATTTCCCAGATGTTCCTTGCTCCTGCTCCCTGTGCTCAGGGTGCCCTCCCCAGCCCGTATCCCAGAGCCGGTCCCTGTCCTGCCGCAGTGTCCAAAGCCCCCGGCGGGCAGGGCCGGCAGCTCCACGGGCCGGGCAGCGGCCGGGCGCCCCGCAGCCTCCTGGGGGCCGGGGGCCACTGCCGGCCCCTGCCCGGGCTGGTGGGCTCAGGCAGCGCGCCGGCGCTGAGCCCCGGCTGCCCCCACAGCCCCGCCCGCCCCCGCAGCTCGGCACAGGCCCCCAGCCCGTGCTCCCCGGTCCTGCACCCTCGCCCGGTGCTGCCGCTGCCCCCTCAGAGAAACCCCCTGAAACCCTGACCTCCTTGTTTTCCTGGCCTGGAAACTGGGAATTCAAAGGATCAGCTGGTGAATTTGGAGGCTAAGACCTGCTGAAAAACATCCCAGTCCTCAGTATTTTTCTCTTTCTCCCCTTTTCCATCATCTTTTTCTTACCGCATAGATTCCTCCTGCTGCTTCTTGCCTTATCCATATTGCTGCACACTCCCCTTCAGCCAGTCTCTTCCCAGCACACCAACACCATCCATCCCCTGTTGTCCAAATCCCTTCTTCACTTCTCTTATTGCCCCCTGGGTGTCCATGTCCTTCATTACCTCTGGGGGAATGTGCAATCAACCTCAACCTTCTCCCAAGGGACCCTTCAGAAATATTTTGGGATCATCATCCCTTTGACACTGGACCCCTTCCTGGCTTTCCCTTTTCTGTCCTCCATGGGTGCCCTGCCATGTTCACTCCCCAAAGATCCCAGTGCACTCACTGATGAGATTTTCAGTGCTCTCTCCCTGCTCACTCTTCACAGCCCCCTGATGTGTCACTCGTCTGTCTCCTGGTCACTCTCGGGTACCCAATCAATCCCGGTGTGCTGCCCCCCCAAGGGAGCCGATCACCCAAACTGGCTGAGGCACCTTCAGCTGCACTCACTGCCTGGCACCCCTGACTGTGGAAAGAATTCCGGATGAGTCCCAAGGTGTGTGGAAAAATTGACATCACCAGAGGTTTCTGTCCAGAAAGCAGACAGAGGAGTCCTGTAAAAGTAATTTCATTCCTCAAAATAAGAGAGCCATGAGACATTTCCCACGGGGTCTCTCCAATTGTTGACACAGCCTCCTTTTCATCCTAATTCTCCCAGGCACATCTCCCTTTCCCTTCCCCTATTGGCTGAAGTACTTGAGAGGTACAGACTTCCCAATCCACCTACTACATATCCCCTTGATATGCTCCCTACTTTTGTGTAGCAAACAATATTCATGGCTCTGTGAAGTCTTTGTTCTTCTTCTCCAAGTTCATGGATTGATCAGGACCGTGGCTGAGCAGCATTCTGTGTCATCATTTAAGAACATTTTCTGAAACTGATGGCTTCTCCTGTCAGTTCCTTAAGTATAAGTTCCTGGCCCTATCTCTGAGCAGATTCACAGCATCTGTTTTTAAAGACACTTTCCTCTTGTTCCTTTCATGGGGGTCCCCCGTTTGTGGGACATCCCCCCTGGAGCAGGGTGTCCCCCCTTGCTGCAGCCCCAGCCCTCAGGTAGCGCTCAGCCAATCAGAGCACGCGGTGCTGATGACTCAGTAGTTGCCAGGCAGACCCGCAGCTCCCAGCGTTCCCCATCTGTGCCCCCCCTCGGTCCCAGCGCCCCCCTTGAGGGGAATTTGGGGAGGTGGGAGTGGGGCAGCACCAAGGCCGGGCCCCCCCGCGCTGTCCAGGCGGGAGCGGCTGCAGTGGGGACCGAGTGCGGGCGGGAGCGGCCGAGAGCCCAGCGCTGCCCCAGCCCGACCTGCCCCAGCTCCATCCCTGCCCCTGCGTGGGATGCTGTGGGTTTGGGGGGAAGAGGGAGCCGGCAGTGGGTGCTGGGCCTGGGGGCAGGAGGAGAAGGGAAGGAGAAGCAGGGTTGAAGAACAAAATGGTGAAACGATGCACGTGGGAGGAGAAAGTGGGATTGTGCAGGAGAAGGAGGAATAGCAGGAGGAAGAGGAGTGTGAGGAAGAGCAAGGAGACTGGATGCGTAGGAGGAGCAGAAACAAGAGGCACCGCAAGGTTTCACTTCTCACTGTATCTGAAGTTTCCCCAGCCCCAGTAGCCTTCTCCCTCACCATGCAGCAGGTGACCAGGGAAGGGGAATTCACGATTTTCACGGTGCTGTATCTTGGTGTTTCTGAGCTTCATTGAGCTAAATGTTGTTGCTTTGGGTATTTTGGTGTGTGAATCTTTATATTTTGGAGGGGGGATTTTGCTGAATCGTGATGTTTTGGGAGTTCATAATATGTGTCTTGAAGTTTGAAGGATTTTTGTGCTGAATCATGGTGTTTTGGAGGTTCTTACATACACAAGATTCCCAATGACTTCCTGAAATAAACTTGGGCAAGGAGGAACTCCCAGTCCAAGATGCTCTCATTTTGTTTTTTACCCATAGCAGGATTTTTCATTCCCAGGGTGTGTCTGGATGGAGGACGAGGAAAAGCCCTGGAGATCGCGCACAAGGAGGGGCTGCAAACCCAGCCCAGGGAGCTGCGGGGAGGAAGGAGCCCCCCTGAGCCAGGAAGGTGGCCGGAGATCCATCCAGATCTCAGAGCTGGTGGAGAAGCCTCATGGCAGGGAGAAGCCTCACAAGTGCTTGGAATGTGGGAAGTGTTTTAGTCGGAGCTTAGACCTGACCGAGCACCAGGTGATCCACACTGGGGAACAGCCCTACGAGTGTGGGGAATGTGGGAAGTGTTTCAGCTGGAGCTCCAGCCTGAGGCGGCACCAGGTGATCCACACTGGGGAGAGGCCCTTTGAGTGTGAGGAGTGTGGGAAGAGCTTCAGCCAGAGCTCCGTCCTGATGCGACACCAGAGGATCCACACTGGGGAAAAGCCCTTTGAGTGTGGGGAGTGTGGGAAGAGCTTCAGGCTCAGGGGCCAACTGAAGCAACACCAGATGATCCACACCGGGAACCGCCTTACGAGTGTGGGGAATGTGGGATGAGCTTCAACCAGAAGGGCCACCTGCTGCAACACCAGAGGATCCACACAGGAGGAAAGCCCTATGAGTGTGGCGAGTGTGGGAAGAGCTTCAGCCAGAGCTCTGGCCTGAGGAAACATGAGAGGATCCACACTGGGGAAAAGCCCTATGAGTGTGGGGAGTGTGGGAAGAGCTTCAGCGTGAAGTGCCAGCTGACGGAACACCAGAAGATCCACACTGGGGAAAAGCCCTACAAGTGTGGGGAATGTGGGAGGAGCTTCAGGGAAAGCTCAGCCCTGATTCGGCACCAGGTGATCCACACGGGGGAACGGCCCTACACCTGCTTGGAATGTGGGAAGAGCTATGGGTGGCACTCGGACCTGAGAAAACACCAGCAGCGTGTTCACTCTGGGGAGAAGCCCTACGAGTGTTCTGAGTGTGGGAAGAGGTTTCACAGGAGCTCCGATCTCCTCGTACATGAGCGGAGTCACACAGAGGAGAGGCCCTTCCGCTGCCCTGACTGCGGGAAGGGCTTCAAGCAAAACTCCAAACTCATCATCCACCGGCGCATCCACACTGGGGAGAGGCCCTACGAGTGTCCTGAGTGTGGGATGAGATTCTCACAGAGCTCAATCTTGACCAAACACCAACGGAGGCGCCACTAAGGGAAGCCCTGTGAATACCCCAAGTTCAGGAAGAGCTTCGTGTGCTGCTCCAGCTCCATCCCCCATGGGAGGATCCATGTTGGGTGGTCCCCAGTGACCCTCACTGGGCAGAGCCCTGGTGATCCATGGTCTTGGTGATCTGTGTTGAGAAGACACCTGGCTGGGTGGCTTCACATCTTCCTGGCTCCCTGTGGGCACGTGGATTTATACAGGGGCAGGAACATCCATTGGGATGCAGACCAACAATGGGAATTCCTTGGGGAGAGCGAATTTGTTGACTTTCACCCCCATAAAATCTTTTGCATTCAATCCTATCTTCTGGTGGCATCAAGGAATACTGAATGGTCTTGGAGGTCTTTTCCAATTTCAGGGATGCCATGATTTTGATTTCCTATTGCCCAAAGGTGTCTTTGGCAGCCAAATGGTGAAAAAGTGGGGAAAAGACCAAGATTTTTGAGACACTGGGGTGGAAACTTTTTCCCTCCCACCAAGCACACAGGTCCTCTGCCAGCATGGACACAGAAATCCTTTTCTTTTGGCCTTGATTTTCTTTTCATTTTTCTTCATCCCTTTAAAATATCTGATATTGGGGGTAAAAATAAAGACATTGAATTAAGATATGCATGTGGTCATGGTAGGACACAGAAATGGAGAGCAACATGGGGACATATGGTCATGGATGGGAATGGGGACATGGGGGGACATGGGCATGGATGGAGATGTGGGGAACAATGATAGGGATGGACACATGGTGGGGAGACAGCCATGGGTGAGGACATGGTGGGACATGGGCAGTGACATGTGGGGACATGGCCATGGCCGGTGCCATGGGGAGAACTTGCAGGGGATGTGGGGGATGCTGGGTTTGAGGGGGTTGAGGGTTCCAGGGAGGGACTTGGGGCTTGCTGAGGCCTTTGGGGACCCCAGGCCGAGTGGCTCCAGCTGTGCTGGGAGACCCTGGGGGAGGTTCTGGGGCAGCTGCTCAAGGACCCCCTGACCTGGAGCCCCAGCTGGGCATTGGGCTCCTGGAAGGGGATGAACGTCCTTGTCCCCAGGAGGGAAATCCCAGCACCCCCAGGGTGTCAGGGGCAGCTGAGAGGCCGCAACAGGAGGGGAAAGCCAGAGAGAGCTGTCACACTTCTAAGCTACACCTCAAAAGTCCCAAAACTCAGGGATTCCACCCAGGAAACAGCAGCCAGGAGATGCATGAATTGAGGGAAAGGGGGAATGTGACCCCCCCCCCCCAGACTGAGTAGGAGGGGCCAGCAACCCCCAAAACCAAGCACAGAGGCAAGGGTTGGGGCTGACGGGATGATGAGGAAAAGGTGGAAGAGCCTGGAAAAGAAGATTCAGAGAGAGCGGGAGAGGGATGGGACCCCCAAATTGAGTCTGGGGGGTCTTTGGGTTGGGGGAATGATGTGAGATGGGAGGGAAAGGTGAGGATGGCACAGAAAAAGGGCAGTTCCATGGGGATCCCTTTGTGTCTCCATCACTCAATCCCTGGAGTGATTCCCTGGGGCTCTGGGGTGGAATGGATCTGCACCGGGCGGGTCCCCGAGCCCCCTGCCCATCGATGAGGGGCTCATGGGGGGTTCCCTCCACCCAGAAGTTGGTGGTGCCGTGGCTGTGGGGGAGAGGTGGTGGGGAAAGGGGGTCTGGGGTGGGCAGGGAGGAGGAGCAAGAGGAAGAGGGGGGAGAGAGGATGAGGAGGAGGAAAAGGAGGAGCAGGAACAGGACCAGGAAGAGGAGGAGCAGCAGGAGAACCATGTGGTTCCCCTGCCCACCCACTGAGTCTGCAGCTTCCCCTGGTCCTGGCAGCATCGATCCCCCCTCCACATCCTGCAGGTGAGCAGGGAGGGGGAGCTCGTCCCACATCTCTCAGGGAATGTCCAGGAGGGCTTTTTGCGAGGGAGGGAATGTTTGGATCTCATAGAACCCATCAGCTGAGCTGCAAATGTCCCTTGGGGGGGTCTTGGAGGACCCACATGGTGATTGCCTGGTACCAGCAGGGCTAGGGGAGTGGCGTTGGTTTTGGGGCTCACTGGGAGTGAGGAGAGCAGGGAGGAACAATCCCAGAGCTGGGGGATCCCAGCAGCCTGGAGGGGTGGAGGAGGCTGGAAATGAGCAGGGTCTGGACCTGCCAACAGTGGGGCGGTGACTTCTGGAGCTGGACTTGATGAACAAGGTGCTCACCTGTTGTTTTTCCCCAAGTCAAGATTTGTCAATCCCAAACTTTGTCCGGATGGAGGATGAGGAGGCTGTGAGAAAAAGGAAGATGGCCTGGGACACTGAGGCAGGTGAGGAGGAAGTCAATGCTGTGGAAGGAGGGGACAGGGGGGACGGGGTGGGAACACCTTGGGACGATTCAAATATCAGTCATTTGTAACTCACTCCCTCCCTTCTAGAAAATTCCCTGCTCCCCATTACCTCATTGGACCTCTCCCCAAGAACACCCTCTCCCCACTTTCCTATTGGTGTACCCCCAATCACCCCACCTTGTGGCCTCCTCTGTACCCTTTCCCTAGTGGTTGAATTGTACCCCAACCCCGCCTATCCTTCCCCCTTTATAAACCCCAGTACCACCCTGGATCGGGGCTCGAGCACCCCGAGACTGGTCCCCTTCAGCTGTGGCTGTACCCCGCTTTCCTTCCTTCCCTGCACCCTCGGACATCCCGCTATTAAAGCCAGTTGGAACAGCACCGGTGCCTTCGAGTCCTCCTCCTCTCTGGTCGTGCCTTCAGATAAACATCCGGGACTGTGCATGCGTGTAGGCGGCGGAGATGCTCCAGCGGGACCCATAAAGGAGGGATCTGCCCGCACCCACACAGAAACAGGGCTCTCGGCGAGGGACCCACAAAACCCGTTGACTGCCGCTTTTCCCCCACTCCTCTGCTCCATCTCCCAGCCTGGGATCGCCCTCAGCTGCAGGACAACCCCCCCCACTAGAAGAGGTTTCGGACCAGCTCCCATCTCCTCATCCATGAGCAGATTCACAAGGAGGGGAGGCCCTTCTGCTGCCCAACCTGCAGGAAGGGCGTGAACTGCAACTCCACCCGTGCATCCACGCCTGGGAGAGGCCCTACGAGTGTCCTGAGTGTGGGAAGAGCTTCTCCAGGAGCTCTCACTTGACCCAACACCAACGGAGGCACTGGTAAGGGAAGTCCTGTGAGTGCCCCGAGTGCTGGAAGAGCTTTGTGAGTTGCTCCAACTCCATCCCCCATGGAAGAATCCACATTGGATGATCCCCAGTGACCCCCGTTGGGCAGAGACTTGGTTATGCCCATCCTGGTGGTCTTTGTTGGGTGGGGGGAAGATGCTGGAGAGATTTCTTTCCCCTCTCCTTGTCCTGGTGCAATTTGGTTGGTAATAAATTCCCTCCCTGTGCCCAGGCTGGGTCTGTGATGCCCATTTTGGTGTTTGATGAGGGATTTCTCCCTGTCTTATCCCAACCCAGGAACTCTTGGTTAAATTTTCTCAGCCCTGTGCAGCTGCGGGGGCAGGGACAGAGTGGCTTTGGTGGGTGCCTGACATCAGCCAGGCCATGGGCACCCCTGAGATCCCAGTGTGGTGGTGCATTGCCCCCTCCTCCTTTCCAGGCTGCAGTGTGATCTGAGAAATGCTTGTTAGGTCTTGTCCTTGGAAACAGCACCTGGGTTTTGCTCTTTCCAAGCTTATCAGCAATACTGTCTGCTCCCAGGAACAGCCAAAAGGCTCCTGTTTTCCTTATGGCCAGCCTTGGAAAATATTCCTCTTGCCTGAATGGCACAACATTCCTTTCTCACACTTTTAGAGGAAGAGCCAAGCCAAATTGTGACTGGGATGAAACACCCTTGTGACTGAAGCCCACTCTTTTGTGGTCCTATCAATAGCGGTCCAAAAGGAGACCCTTTGAGCTCTCCTGGGCCACTGTGGGCTGTGACCCTCAATCTCCCTCTGAGGGGACCTCTCAGAGCCAGCAAACTCTTGGGTTTGCTCTGCCTGCAGGATCACTGAAACATGATGTGTCCTGGGCTGACACCCTCACTCCTCAAGGCCCCAACCTTCACCCAGTGGGAGATGCAAGAGCGTCTGAAGGGAGGATTTCAGTGACCTCCGAGGGGAATTTTTCACAGGTATCTTGCTTGCACTGACTGTTTGTGTCTGTATGCCCCTGCACATGTGTGACTTTAATTGAAAAGGGTCTTGTCCAATTAAGTATCTCCCAAGGCTGCAGCCATCTCAGTGGCCAGGATCTGAAGGAGCATGGAGTTCAAACGAATGAGAGCATCCAGACCCTGTATTTCAAATGCACTGAATAAGGGGGGCTTGGGAAATAAACTGCCTCTGTTGCCACATAAAATTGGGGGTGAGTGGTCTCCGTCTCCTGTGCCCTCTCCCCCCACACGTGACCTAACACGTGGTGACCTCCAAAGTGATTGGGACTCTGCCATAACCTGGCACAGAGCAAAGGAGACAGACAGCAAAAAGCCGGTACGGTGTTTAGAACCGGGAATATTACAGTGTAAAGCTGGGAATCGGTGTAGAACTGGGTTACAAGCAGTGTAAGAGCTGGGAATCAGTGTAGAACCGGGTTACGAGTGGCCTAGAGCTGGAATCAGTGCTGGAGCCAGAATAAATACAGCGTAAACCTGGGAATTGGGCGAGAGTGCCGGCACAGTGAAAAACCGGGACTTTGCTAAGTAGACATTGGAAAGTGCTGTGAGGTTTCTAGCCCTGTTTTTGTGGACTGGAATCACCTAGAAGACCATGGGAGGTTGGATGTCAGCACCAGAAAACTCTGTAGATTTTCTTGTTCAAAAGGAGAGGGATTGATTACGATGAATGAGCCCTACAAGCTTTGTTCACATGGTGTGAAAGCCATCAGCTGGATGTATCAGAAGGGACCGTTTTAGATTTGCCCTTTTGGCAGGGAGCTGGACAATATATATTTGCAGCAGCCTCTAATGGTGAGGACACAGCCATGGGTGTTATAAAGCCTTGGTCAGCAATTATGGACTTGCTAAAACAGTTGGAATATGAGAGACAAATGGGGAAGAGCAGCAGTGCAGCCGCTCCTTTGTGTAACGCCGTGCGGGAGCCGGCAGGCCCCGGCCGCTGTGAAAACGTGTCCTGCCACACTGGGACTGCGGCTGAACTGTGGAGTGACTGTGGGAAGTGTCACAGCCCCAGGGAGTGCGGGAATCCCAGCAAACGGAGATCCGCAGGCTGCCCAAGCCGGGTGTTATAAATGATCAATTGTGAACCAAATTATCAAAAATGTAAAAATATTTATTTATCTTTTTGCGTGACCGAAATACAGTGCTCAAAACCACCACAGCCAAAGAGACAGCGTTGAGCCCGAGGTCGGCGCTGGATGAACCTGGATCTGACCTCTATAGCATCGAATCCCCCCCCCCTGTTCATGAGAGCCGCTTCTAGGGACGAGGTTTTATACAGTTTATTATGCCCAAGGCAAAGGAGTCCCAATTTCTTTTGTAACTCTTCACATTCATGGCTGTTTCTTTCAGTGTGCAGAGCTGGACAAAGATCATCTCCAGGTGGATAGTCAGTGTTGGTTGACTTTGGGGAAGCCATGTATTCACATGTATAACTCTGGCGTCCCTGGCTATCTTGATTGATGTTTTCTGCAGGACAATGATCGCTCTTAGGCGGTTTCCAACGACTCGAGATACCGGTGATCATCGTGCTGGGAGCGTCCATTCTTACACTAAAGTGTCAATCGTTATCTTAGCCATGTCCGGGAATCTTTAGAATCTGTATAGACATCTGCTCTCGGCCGTGTGTGGTCAGAGACACGTTCGGATTTCACAACCTTTATAAAATACATTCTTTAATAGCATGAATTATTTCTAACATATATTACAATCCCTCCTCTTTAATATCACCACATTAATTCATGCTCCCTCTACATCCCAAATTGCTAAAATCTATTTATTTTCTACTTCTACCCACCACCTTTAAGGGTCTCCCTCAAAGAGAAGAACTATTAGATTCTTATTCCACGTTCTCCTTGTGGAATCCTCTGATAACCAGTATTGTTTACATTTGTTTTGACTCGTTGTTCAAATTTTGCCAATACTTCGGCAGCATTGCTTGCATACTTTCTCTCTCCCAAGCTCGTGATCTTGGATGTTTTGTTTCCGGAAGCCAACTCAGGTCCACAGGTACTATTGCTATCTGCATCCCCTGTACCACGGAATGAATCAGTCTAATAAAACAAGGAATTAGACGTGGAAGAAATAGGATTCCTGCTACTGAACACAGCACAAAGATTATTATTTTGTTCCACCAGGCCCCATTAAGTAATCTGTCCCACCAAGATGATTGCAAAATCAAATTCCATTTCTAAACTGGGACATGGGCCACCTTTTTAATTCTGGCTGCCAATCCTCTTATGGTTTCCCCATAACCATCAATTTCAATACCACATTTTGATTCATTGAATTTTCCACACACTCCCCCTTCTTTGGCCAGCAAATAGTCTAAAGCTATTTGATTCTGGTACACAAATGCCTGTACCTGGGTGTGTTGCCAATTTAGTAAATCCAGGACTTCTGAAGTGTGATTTGATACAATTTCTACCACTGCCTGCAGCCTGACCAGCCAGTTCAGTAGGTAAATAGGAGTCCTATATCTGTAGCTTCCATCTTGAGCCCATGTGGCCAGTCCATAATAGTCAATTATTCTTGTGGCTGGCCGCTCTTCCTCCCACCAGGTTTGCCTACCACTTATGACAGGTATCATCTTTTTCAGACTTCTTCACTCCCTCCTCAGGGTCTCGTACAAAGGAGCCCCTAGCAAGTTACTTTTTGTTTGGGAGAGAGTGAAGAAGACTGGCAGGATCATGCCCAAAGTGCATGATCCCTTCCATCTCGGGGCAACTCACTGTATGCTTTCTTTCCGCAGATCCAATAGATTCCATCCGGGGCTTTCCATCTAATGTTCGTCTTCCCTGGGTCTCCCCAGTATTCTCTCAGGCCCTCCAAGGATTGGTAAGGGTTGGCTTCAGGACTTTTGACCCAGCAAAGTCCTATCTTTCTGTTCCATTCACAATTTGTTTCATTTTTCCGGCTCCAGTGCCTTGTAGCGGGGTTCCTTGCCCTTATTGTTTGAATTTACTGTCGTGTTTGTTATACACAGAGTGTATCCCACCAATTTCGGTATATTCCTTTCCTGCCCGACTGATGCAGATTGTTCTGATCACCCTTTCATCCAACACCCACCCCTCAGGTCTCTGTGCCAATTTTGAGACCCTCGGGTTGTCCCATTTCAAAAGCTGTTCCAGAGCCAAACCTTCACCTCTCTGAGGCCATTTTTCTGCCGCCTTAAGCCCCCCGCAAATCCAGCAATTTGACAATTCCAATTTGGTTGCAATTTCTTGCATTAAATCAATAAATAAGTTCCAATCCGGGGAAGGTAGTTCCCCATCAGCGTATTGTTTTTCAAGCAGCTCATACTGCTCTCCCAGGGTTTTCAATCTTTCTTGCTCTATTCTTTTCTTCCTCAATTCTGATTCTCTTCTTTTCAATTCCTGAGTAATTTCCCTCATCTTTCCCTCAGGATCCGCACCGTCTTTGTTTTTTGCAAAGCAGACAACCCTATCATATTGCAGGCAAACTCTATCATTGTTCGCCTGTGCTAAATCCAATATGATCGGTTCCCTACTTAGGGTGAATTTATCGTCGAATTTAACATTTCTTCCCACCCAGTACATTTTTCCGTTCATCACACACATCTCTAGTCTCGCATTGTCGTAACACAATGGATTCACCTGGTGATAAGCTACAAAAATTGACTCTGTCTTTCCCCCAACCCACATTGTTCGATTACATTGATTGCAAACAGGCATTGATTGACATTATTTCCACATTCCTTTTCCATATCTGATGTCAGTGCTTGCCTGACTGTCCATTCCATGTCCCCGCCTCCGGATCTATACACAAGATCCCTTTGCCCAATTTACATCATTTGACCGTTGTGCCGTTCACCAAACAGTACCTGCCAGGCTCCCTGATGCATTCCTCCGGGGCTTGGTATGCTGAGGTTCCCCCATCCCTCCATTCAATCAGGACCACCTGAGTGCACTTATTGCAATCCGCGGAGCTTTTGTTTCCACCACTCATCGGGACCTCCATGTGCAGACTCTGTGTCCCGCATACAACTAGGCTCAGGCCAATCAGGATTCCCACCAGGCGTACTCCTCTGCCTTTGCCACCATCTTCGTGGCAGCAGGAGTATTCTTCAGGGAATACATTCTCTGACCTTGCCACATACCTCCTCTTAAAGGTGCCTCACCTTGAGACCTTGACAGCATGTGAGCTGCACGGTACTTTGATTGACTTCCGACACTCCACATCCAGAATCTCTGCCTTAGACCTGAGCTTCCCACGCACCCCGTTCTGAAAAATGTGAAACCACTCCTGCGAGTCCAATTCAATGATTCCTAAATTTGAGGCTAGGGTTAGAGTACGGTCAGTCAGTTCAAGCTCCTCTTCCAGACACTGAGTGCACAATCTCTTTGGCCTCTGTCCCCTTCTGCAATGTACAACAAAAGTTCCCTGACAATATTCACACTTAAAATGTACAAATGGATAGCATACACAGTTAGACAGTATACAACTTATCTGTTCACTGTCGGTCATTTACGAGGATGTTGGAGTTTGATTTTCAAGTCGCCTGGGGAAGAAGTGACCCTCCACTTGAGTGCTTCTTCCTGGTGTTTGATTTTCTTCACCCTAGACACGTGTATCCAGCCTTTCTCCGCAGTCCCAATGGCCGTGTCTGTTGTCAGAAGTACAAGAAAGGGGCCTTCCCAGTGGGGGGAGAGGGGTACATCTTTCCAGACTTTCACAAGCACTCTGTCACCCAGTTGAATTTTGTGAATAGTGAATCCCAGAGGGGAGCTCTGAGATACTATCCCTTGTTTTCTCAGTTCCTGTAAATTCCTGTTTATCACTACCAAATATGGTTGAATCTGGCTGTCCTCAAGTCTGGGGTGTCCCACTGGCATCCCGTGCTTATATGGCATTCCATATAGCATCTCGAAGGGTGAGAGCCCCATCTCTGAATGGGGAATCATCCTGATATTAAGCAAGGCTAAAGGTAGGCATTTCAACCAGGACATCCAAGTTTCTAAAATTAATTTAGACAACTGCACTTTCAAGGTCTGATTCATCCTTTCCACCTGTCCTGAGCTCTGGGGATGCCGCAGAGTGTGGTATTCCCACCGAATGCCTAGTGCCTCCGCCATCTGCTTAATAATTTTTGACGTAAAATGAGTTCCTTGATCCGAATCAATGTAATTCACCACCCCATATTGGGGCACAATTTCTTCCAGCAATTTCCTGGACACTGTCTGAGCCGTTGCCTTTGGACTGGGGAAAGCTTCCACCCAGTGGGTCAATTTGTCCACGATCACAAGCACAAATTTGAACCTCCCCACCTTGGGCAATTCAGTGAAATCAACTTGAATCCTTTCAAATGGTCGGTACGCGATGGGGCAACTCCCCAGGATTGCCTGTCTTGCCTTAGGCTTGTTAACTTTCTGGCAAATCAGGCATCCTTGTACCTCTTGTTTGGCCAATTTGTAAATTCCCCTGCACCCAAAAAATTTCAAAAATTGTTTCGCTAGGGCCTGTGCCCCCCAGTGTGTTCACTGGTGCAGCTTCCTCAAAATCCTCCTGGTAAAACCTTTAGAGACTAATTCTCTCCCATCTGGTAATTTCCACTTACCTTCCTCCAGTTTCCCGCCAATCTTCTCATAACTTTCAGTCTCCTTTTGGGAGGGTTGAGGAGGGTCATCTGGGACCTCGATCCCTTTGATCTCCGAGGTACTTACCATCATCAGTGCTGCGGGCTTGGCTTCCTGGTCTGCCAAATTGTTTCCCCTGGTTCAGAACTGCATCTCTGCCTAGTGTTCCTTCACATGGACAACTGAAATTTCCTCTGGTCCGCTTATTGCTTCCAAAATTTGCCGGATCAGTTCTCCGTGCATCAGTCCCTTTCCCCATGTGTTGATCAACCCCCTTTCTTCCTAGATCTTCCCAAAGGTGTGAGCCACCCCAAAGGCATACCTGGAGTCTGTAAAAATCGTTCCCTTCTTTCCCTTCAGTCCTTTAAAGGCTCTTAGAACTGTGTACAGTTCGCAAGCCTGTGACGACCAACCCGTGTTCAGGTGGCCTGCTTCTATCACTTTTCCTGTTTGCCCATCCACGACTGCATATCCTGATTTTCTTTCCCGTCAATCACCCTGCTTGATCCATCTACAAACCATTTTTCCCCTTCGTCTAACTCCTCTTCCTCCAAATCCTCCCTGATCTTTGTCTGCAACTCAACCACTTCCACACAATCGTGAACAAGTTCCCCAAACAAGAACTGTGCAGGGTTTTGCACCGCTGTTGTCCGCAATTCCAAATCCTGTGAGTGAATCAAAATGACCTCATACTTCAGCAATCTAGCATCCGTGAGCCACTTATCTGCTTTCCGTGGTAGTATACCCCGCACATTGTGTGGTGCAAATACTACCAAAGGTGCTCTGAAAGTTACTTTCTTGGCTTCTTCCACCAACAATGCTACAGCGACAATCGCTTGCAAGCACGTGGGCCAGCCCCTGCTAACAGGGTCCAAAAGCCTCAACAAGTAACCTACCGGTTTCCTGACCCCTGCCCAGTCCTGTGTCAGCACCCCGTGTGCTGTGTGATTGCTCACATCCACGAACAACTGGAATGGCCATCTCACATCAGGGAGGCTCAGCACTGGTGCCGCTGTGAGTGCTTCCTTGACTCCCCTGAATTCATCCTCGTCTTTTTCTGTCCATTTGATCCTGTCCATGGTGAGTTTCTCATACAGAAACTTCACCTTCTCACTGTATCCTTCAATCCACTGCTGGCAATATCCCAACAGCCCCAAAAATTGTCTGACTTCCCTTTTTATCCGTGGGGGTGGTAAGGCAATAATCCCTGCCACCCTTTCAGGATCCAACTTCTTTTTCCCCTTGGTTAACCAATGTCCCAAGTACCTGACCTCAGGCTCTGTGAATTGCAACTTCGACTTCGACACCTTCAACCCCTTTTCCCCTAGAAAGTTCAAACGTTCAATGGTACTCGTCCTCACAACCTCCTCCCTCAGACCTGCAACCAACAAATCATCTACATATTGCAGCAATTTTGTTCCCTCGGTTGGTACAAAATGACTCAGCACCTGTTTGAGTGCTTGCCTGAAAAGGTTTGGGGAATCAACGAAGCCCTGAGGCAGCAATGTCCACCTGAGCTACTGCTTTCTCTTCATTTCTGGGTCTTCCCACTGAAACGCAAAATAATCTCTGCTGTCCTCTGATAAAGGACAGGTCCAGAAAGCATCCTTCAAATCAATCATGCTGTACCACGTGTCCTTCAGAGAGATGTTATTCAGCAGGGTGTAAGGATTCAAAACCGTGGGGAACAGTGTCTTAGTCCTTTGATTCACAGCCCTTAAATCTTGCACTAGCCTGTAGCTACCATCCGTCTTTCTCACTGCCAAAATTGGGGTGTTGTGCCAGGATAAGCAGGGCTCCAACGTTCCTTTCTTTATTAATTCATCAATCACTGGTTCAGTCCCTTCCTCCCTTCCATGGAGATGGGGTAGTGTTTGACCCGAATGGGGTCCCCTGGTCTTTCAATTTCAACATGGATTGGCTCTATGTCCAGCCTCCTTGGACATACCAAATTTTTGGATCTATTTCCTCCTTATCCTGGATGGTGAGCCTATACATTCTCACCCTGAGCCAGGAATTCTCCACTGCCAAACCAATTTCCAGGGCTACCATCAAGTCCTGCCCCAGCAAATTTAAGTCTGCGTCCTTTATTAATAACATAATCTCTATACATCTTTTGTTTTCCGTCTCTATCTCAACATCTTTTATGATCGGAACCTGGAAGTGTTCCCCTTTTGCCCCGATTACCATCATTGTGTCATCACTCAGACAGCATCCTTGTGGTAAGTGTTGTATCGTGGTTCATTCTGCCCCGGAATCTACTAAAAACCAAATTTCCTGCCTGTGGGGTCCCACTCTTAATTTTATCAAGGGCTCCCTCGGTGTTCCGGACCCCAAACTGAAAAGCCTCTGACACCCCTAATCTTCCTGAAACATCGCTTGATCTTTGACTTTGTTGGGACAATTCCTTCGGATATGTCCCTTTTGCTTGCAGTAGTAGCACTCGAAGTCCTTCTTCTGGTTGTTCGAACCTTTTCCTTGGGAAGGGTTTTGTTTCTTCACTGGCGCCTCTTTCACCGAGTCTCTGACCTGTTCCTGCTTCTGTACCTCCCTCACTGCAGCTACCAGTACCTTTGCTTGAATCTTCTGCTTTTCTTCATCTCTCCTCATGTAGACGCTCTGGGCTTCCCGGAGCAAATCCAGCAGTCCCTTGTCCTGCCATCCATCTATCTTTTCTAACTTTTTCCATATGTCTTCCCACGATTTTGCCACAAACTGAGTTTTCAACAAAACTACCCCAACCAGAGAATCGGGGTCCATCTCGGAATAAATTCTTAGGCTCTTTCGGAGCCTTTCCAGCCATTCCGTGGGGGTTTTGTCTTTTCCCTGGCATTCCCTGAGTACCTTACTCATGTTCTGCCCCTTTGGCACTGCCTCTCTGATACCTCGGATTATCATGTCTCTCAAATTTATCATTTTCTGCCTCCCTTCCTCCATCTGGGCGTTCCAGGATGGCTTTTGGTTCAGCCATCTCTGGTCTCTGCTCCCTCCCTGGGGATTTCTGTGTTCCCAGTCCTTGATCGCGGCTTGTCTGATCATCTCCCTCTCCTCATTGTTGAACAGCAACCTCAGGATCACATTGAGATCCTCATAAGCGTATGTGCTGGTTCCTAGAAATTCATCTAGTCTTTCTGCCACCTCCAAAGGATCATCCATCAATTTCCCCATCTCTTTCTTGAACGCCCTCACATTTCCGGTGTCAATCGGTACATGTACAAAGCCGATAACTCCCGAGCCATCAGCACCTCCTGTAAAGGGAAGATGCCAGGCTTCTCCTTCTCGTCATCACTGTCCCCAGTGGTCGCCCTCCTTGTTCACTGCCTCGTTCAATGGGCCAGGGGAGAGCTAACTTTCTTGGGGAAAATTACCTGTTTTTCTTTGGTCTTGGGGAGGGTTGATGGCTGCAGTTGCTCACATGGGAGCAGAGGGGCCGCTGCCTGCCCACGTGGGAGAGAAGGTGCCGCAGCTGGCTCCAGTGGGAGCGGCGGCGCTGAGACCTGTCCCTGCGGGATCGTCGCCTCGGGAGGCAACGCGGGCACCGGAGGTAGCTGGGCTGGCACAGGCTGGGGTGGAGGAACAAGGTAGGGGGGTGGAAGGTTGTCCAGGGGTTCCCACTCCTTGCCATGGTTTGCCGCACATCTGAGAGCTCATATCGGGTATAAACTCGTACAAGTAGATCTCCACATTTCGGCATACTCAATTTCCTCAAAGTCCTGTGGGTGGCGATCGAATACATGGTTGTAGAGGGACTCGCACGTCCATGCTTTGAACATGCCGAACACTGGCCAAAACACGTATTTTGTGATCTCCTTGCCTCCCCACTTTTCCATGCAAAAATGTATCATCTTTTCCTTGGACTTCCCCACTCTCCTAGGACTGTCATCCCAATGTTCTAACATCCATCCCAACGGGCTTTCCCTTGGAATTTCTGGCAGAACCTTCCCGGGACCCTGGGGAGATTTTTCTTGAGGCTTTTTCTGGAACCTGCTTTTTCCCAACCCCATTTTTCCAAAAATCCCACTTGCAAATTTTCTCACCTTGTCTCCTTTGGCTGGGACACTCGATGTGAGCCCCGAGTCTCTGTCCGATGTCAATTTCCTGAGCTTGCAAAACGCCACCAGTCTTAGCCATGCGGAGAACTGTTACGCAGGTCTTTCGACTGGTTTTGAGTTTTCTTACCTGTTCCTCTGGATCAGAATGCAGATGGGCTCCTGGAATCTTCCAGGAACATCTTTTCCCCTTTCTGACCCAACTATGACCGATTCCCCCCCGAACTCCCTATGAGTCCTGGGTCCCACGTGTGTTAAGAAAAAGCGTCCGCTTCCCCCTGGACCAACCACATCCCTTGCAGGATAGTGGGAATGCGATTGTGGGGTCCACACTTGCTTTGTGATAGAATCACATCTCACACACACGCTCGGTCACACCCCACTCAACCACATGATACTCACGGTTCCTTTCCCACGTGGATTCTTTGTGCAAGTTGATTTCCGAGTGGAGACAGCACCCCGTACCAAATTTCCAAGAGCTGGGCCCGTTTTTATCCCTCTTTGGCTGTGGTTCTGGTTTCGGTTCAATGATTTGGATTGGTTTCGCAAACTCCCAATCCCATCAGACCGCTGAAATCAGCAGGGCACCTTCCAGCCGGGAAGGGGTCCCCGAACCCCAAATTCAAATCATGTCGGGTTGTCACCAGAATTGATATAAATGATCAATTCTGAGCCAAATTATCAAAAATGCAAATAAACTTATTTATCTTTGTGCATGACCGAAATATGGTGCTCAAATCCGCCACAGCCAAAGAGACAGCGTTGAGCCTGGGGTCGGCGCTGGGTGAACCTCGATCTGACCTCTATCACATCGAAATCCCCTCCGTTCATGAGAGCTGCTTCTAGTGACGAGGTTTTATACAGTTTATTATGCCCGAGGCAAAGGAGTCCCAGTTTCTTTTGTAACTCTTCACATTCATGGTTGTTTCTTTCAGTGTGCAGAGCTGGACAAAGATCGTCTCCAGGTGGATAGTCAGTGTTGATTGACTTTGAGGAAGCCATGTATTCACATGTATAACTCTGGCGTCCCTGGCTATCTTGATTGATGTTTTGCAGGACGATGATCGCTCTTAGGCGGTTTCCAACGACTCGAGATACAGGTGATCATCGTGCTGGGAGCGTCCATTCTTATGCTAAAGTGTCGATCGTTTTCTTAGCCCTGTCCGGGAATCTTTAGAATCTGAATAGACATCTACTCTCGCGCCGTGTGTGGTCAGAGACACGTTCGGATTTCACAACCTTTATAAAATACATTCTTTAATAGCATGAATTATTTCTAACATATATTACACAGGGATGCCGACATTACCCAGGGAGCCGGCGGGCCCCGTTGTTCAATCCAGCCATGTGGAGAGATGGCGGCCACCACAGCCCCATCAGCTCCAAGATGCCCCGTGTCCCCTCAGGACTGCTGCAATCACCAAGCAGCCAGCCCAGGCTGCTGTATTGCCGACCCAGGCGGGCACAGCACGCCGCCCTGATCAGGGGAACAGAGCACGGGGTGAGCGCTCCTGCCCCCCAGGACACCGCGCCATGCTGCTTAGACGGGGCTGCCCACACTTCCCACGGCCATGGAAAGCAAGTGGGCTTCAGAGTGGCACCTCCATGGAGCCTGGCCATGCCTGCATCGCAGGACGTGCCTGCCCCACCCCAATCCCAGGGCCCCACACCCAAAGCAGCCTCCGTGGAACGCAGCCGTGCCTCCAGTGGGAATAGCCCTGCCTCCGACCCTGCCCCCAGGGCGGGGCTGGGAACGGCAGCACCAGGAGCTCCTGCAAACCTCACTCCCAGAAGGAGAGAGTGGGAAAAGCCCCTGAGAGTATCTGGCCCGGCTAAAAAAGGTGGAAAGAAGCATGCAAAGGTTTGGTGCCATGAAAGCAGAAACATTCAAGTCTGCCAGAAGAGATGGGGCCGGATGCATGAGATAACTGTTTCACAGCAGCTGAAATCAACACACCTTCTCACCCAGTCCAGCAAGAAGCCAGCTTTTCCCTGCAAATGGATGATGAGAAGGCAAACAAACAAACACCAAGTTTCCACCTCTGAAGAGCCTCACAACCACCTTACCTCCTGATATATCAGGTTTTCATATTCTAAAGACTCTAATAAACTAATAACATATACCAAGAGGAAAAATATTGAAGGGTTATCACAAGATTTACAAAAATGTACTACTGTTTGTAAAATCTGCCTTAGAATTCATAGTACAATACTTATTGTTTGCATCTACTAAAACCAAAATGGATTAGCCTGTGATGGCTCGTTCTGCTAATTTGGAAAATATTACAGTTCTGTCTCAGGCAGTTACTATTGTGACTCAAAGAAGCCCTAGTGTGTGTATTAATGCGTGTTTCCTTAATACTCCTAGTAATTATTATTGCATTGCTTCAGGATAAATGGGTAAGATTCAAAGAATATTCACTGAGATACACATAGAACATTAAAATAACAAAATTTCTAACTCCTGACTGTCCTAGGTTACAATATAAAGATGTATTCTATTCCCATCCTCAAGAGCTGTTGAAACCAGGAGGGACATGGTTTTTTCCCTATCTCCTGTTAATGGGCCCATCAATGTCTTGCCACATGGCTCAGAGATGACTCCCTCTGGGAGCTATTTCTGTTCAACAGGTAATCAAGGACCCACCCCATGACTCAGAACGATTTCAGCCCATTGCGAGATGCTCCGCCCAGGGGAGAGGAGCTCAGCATCCCTACCTGGATATAATCTGGGCTTTGGGACAGAACAAGCTGCCCTTACCCACTGGTTTCCAGAGAACAAGAGCTACCAGATCTTTTCTACAGGATCACCACTTCAACAAGACCATTTCGTCTGGACTGCTACCACCACCCTAACTAGCAGGGTGTCAGGTTGTATTCTGACTCTGTCAGTGGTTTTTCTTTTGTATTATTGCATGTATTTGGGGTTTTTTTTCCCTTCTCCTAATAAATTGTATTTCTCATTTGGAGTCTCTCACTGGTTTTGCTTTCAAACCAGAACAGAAAGTAATTCATACCTATAATTCATCCAATCCCAGTTTGGGATTGGAAAGTTCTTTTAGAACTGAATTTTCTGCCCTCTGAACTACCCCAGCTACGTATTCTGCATCTGAAATTAAATTGAGGGGCCCTTGGAATTTTGAGAAGGCTCTGACCACTGCTACTAATTTGGTGATCTGGGGGGACCCTTGAATGATTTCCACACATTGTCTTTCCACTATTGAATCTCTGAGTCTTTCCATGTTATCACAGATTTGTGAGATCCCCCAGATCCATCAGTGAAGATGGTTAGAGCCTTCAAAGGATTTGGGCTGGGTAAAAGACTATAATTTGATTTAAAAATTTTGTGTTTGGGGTAATGACTTGAAAGCTGGCCAGGGTAGCTATCAAGAGCAAACTGATGAAGTTCAGATGTTTGTAAAAGACAATTAAGATTCTTGGTGGTGAGGGATAAATAAATTGTATGAAGGTCAATTCCTGCTAAGGAGAATAGATCAGCTCAAGCCTTGGTGATCAACTGAGCCATAATTTCTTGTGATGTTATTGTTTTGTTGGGTTGGTGGGCCCTAAAGACCCACTCAATAATAATGAGGGTGAGATGTCACAGATACATTTTATGAAAAATCCTTTCCTTAGGATTTTTCCTCCTGAGAAACTGAGAGGCCTCAGGAACAAAATGTAAACAGTGGTTATCTGCTGCTGTGGAATGCAACAGGTGGATCTGTGATTGGTCTCATGTGGTTGTTTCTAATTAATGGCCAATCACAGTCAGCTGGCTCGGACTCTCTGTCCGAGACACAAGCTTTTGTTATCATTCTTTCTTTTTCTATTCTTAGCTAGCCTTCTGATGAAATCCTTTCTTCTATTCTTTTAGTATAGTTTTAATATAACATATATCATAAAATAATAAATGAAGCCTTCTGAAACATGGAGTCAGATCCTCGTCTCTTCCCTCATCCTAAGACTGCTGTGCACATCGTCACAGGGATCAAGTGACTTTTTATTCCACTGAAAAAGCAGAGCATAAAATCTAGCACTAGGACCGAGGATGGCTAGACAGAAAGGTTGATCTGGACTGTACCAGTGGGCTTATTTAGCTCTTAAAGCATCAGCGACTTTACTGCTTCCTTGGTCTCTGATGTAAGTGATCACAGAGAGTCCAGGTTCTCGCTGCCTTTTAGAAGCTGGAATAGTGGTGTGCAGTCTTCTGTTGTAATTCCCAGCAGAGAACAAACCCAGCTGATGCCCTTGCAAAGTTGATGGGAGTTCTCACAGGGTCCTGGGATCATTCTTGATGTCAAGTGCTTTGGGTACGATGGTCCTCACCGTGATCCTGAGGCCAAGGTATTTCCACTGTGAGATATAGTTGTATCTTGTCTGGAGCTACCTCAAACCCCATGTCTTGAACTGCTTTGGAAACACTGGCTAAAGCAAGGTTTAGAATGGTGGAAGTCTTTCCACAAATCAGAATGTCATCCATATAATGAAGAATTATCACATCTGGGAATTTTGTCTAATGGGAGACAGCGTACAAGCCATGAACCATTGGCCAATTGTTTGTCTGTTCCTCATGCCCTGGGGCAAAACTGCTCAATGGTATCTCTGTAGAAGTGCTCTGTTTATTCAGAGACAGGACTGAAAAGGCAAATCAGGGAGCATCTTCGAGGTGCAGGAGGATGTTGAAAAAACAGTCCTTGAGGTCAATGATGACCACCTGCCAATCCCTCGGTAACACGGAGGGAGAAGGTAGGGCAGGTTGCAAGGGACCCATGTCTTCCAGGACCTGATTGATTTTACAGAGGTCCTGCAGGAGCTGCCACCTGTCTTTGCCTGGCTTCTTAACAAAAAGAGATGTGTTACAAGGACTGGCAGATGGTATAATGTGGCCCTTCAACAGTTGCTCCTGAAAGAGGGACTGCAGCGCCTTTTTCACTGGAAGGGGCCACTGATCCACCCACACAGGGTGACCAGTTTTCCATGAGAGCTGCAGGGTGGTCCACTGCTCCGTGGCCCTGACTTGAAATCCTGTGGTGGCTTAAGGATTTCTAGCCAAGGTCCCCCATTGGCACAACAGGTCCCTGCCCCAAAGCGTGACAGGTGCCCCTATCACTAAATGTTGCAGTAAGGTAGAGAAATTTTAAAGAAAGGCCTCATAAAATCAAGCCTTCTCTCCTAAAATCAGTGGCTGGCCTTGTCAAACTAGCACTTTACAAGTTCCCATGTGAAAGCAATCCTGGTGTGAGCAGTTTGTTAACATAATCTATTCCTGGGTGAAAACCAACTAGCACCTGTATAAACTTTTTTTACAACGTTAGATAGAAAAATGAAAACTATCACTCACAAACAACTTTTCCCGCACGTACACACTGGGGCTTTAAGTGACCAATCAATACAGGGTAACAACTTGTTACTTACCAATAAAATAATTGGCAAGAAAGCTACTAACCAATTGGAGTCACACACAAGCTCTGTAAAACTGTATAAAAGCAAGTTACCTGAATAAAGAGGGGGCTTTTTCCACCATGAAAAAAATGGAGTCCTGCATGATTTATTTCCATAAAGTGGGTTTCCTCTCACTTTCCCATGTCTTCCCTATGGTCGCAAAAGAAGAACCACAGGTCAGCTTGTGACGTGTACCCTCTATCTTTAGCTGGGGGACATTGGGCTCTGACTTTGGGGCCTGTGACTTGCACCGGTGCCATATGGGAACTGCTCCTCCTCACCTCCTGCCTCACCTTCTCCCTCATCTCCTCTTTGAGTTCCTTGACCACGGCAGAGACATGAGCCTGCATTGGGCCTTTGATCATTCTCTCATCATTTCTAAGCTTGTCGGCAACAGAGCCCACTGTCTCTCGGTTGGTATCGGCATCAATCGTTGTAATGAAGGTGGTGTATTGAGATGGCCCCAGATTTGCCAGACTCCATGACATTTGCCCTGTGCACCTGACCTTGTCGGGGTCATTATCATGCTGTCCATCCCTCCCAAAGAGTACCTCCAATACTGCCACTTCTCTCAGCTGTTGGATCCCTTCCTCAAGGGTCTTCCAGCACATTCTATGGTGGTGCTCCTGCATTCCTTCCCTGTGAACAAACCTCTCTCTGTCACTGACTAAAAGCCGCTCCCAGAGGGAAAGGGACCCTGGCTCCATCTCTAAAATCTGATTCATACCTGAGTCCTGGGTCAAGGGTCCCAAATTTCTTGCCTCTCCACTATCCACTTGCTCATCTGTACCCATAAGGTCCCAGACCCAAAGTAATCAGGTTGTATAAGCTTCACATCTCCATCGTACAATGTCTTTGTGCAGATTAGGGAGACTTTCGTATGTCAGGGACTCAGTGATGATTGCAACCTCTGGCTCCTCTGTAGGCTGTGAGGACCCTCCTTTCTTATTTTTATCTGGGGGCTCTGATTTCATCTTAGACCTCCTTGTTTCTACAGGAGCAACTGCTGCTGGCTGTGATTGCCTTTGCAGTTCAGCTCGAACCTGGACCATTGTAACATCTGTGGGTTCCACTGCTGCACTATTAGACTCTCCCTCTTCAAGGCAGGGGGAGGGCTTCTCACCAGCTGGGGACATGTACTCCTTCAGCATCTGACTCATCTCCTTTACCAGAACCCCCACCCAATCCAGGTGGTTTATTTCTGAGGTGGGCTGTGGGCCAGTGTCAGGCTTTATGGCAGCCTCCCTAGTCTCTGGGACAAGGTCAGGCTATGTGGCAGCATCCCTAGTTTCTGGGGGCATGTCAGGTTCTGGGGCAGCATCCTTGTTCTTCAGGGTAGATATCAGGGTGGTTATCCAGGTAAATCTTCTTTTATCTCTGAATGCTAAATAGAACAGGCTTAACAGGCATATCAGCAACACCAGCCACTGGTGATGCTAATGATAATGCTAATGATATCATTAGCATTTAGAGAGGATTTGAATCCTTAAAAAACTGGTGGGGTAGACCCAATAAGATGGTTGAAGGGTTGGGAGAAAATTTCCCCCAGTGGAATTTCCTCACAGTAGGTATCATTATTAAAGTAACCCCAAAAACATACAGTTAGTGTGTGATAGCTCTGAATCTATGAGAATCTAACCTTAACTTCCAGAGGAAGTTAAAAATCCGTTAATTCCTCACCTTCTTAACCCATAAAACAAAGTGGATAACAGCCACAGTAGCCTTACTTATAGGACCCATGTTTAGATAAGGGCCTGCAAATGGGAAAGACGTAGCCATGATGACATGCCACCCAAACCAGGGTAAGCTAGACCACATGGTGACACCTAAAGAGGTTTCCATGTCCAGCACACAAAAATTAGGTTATTTAAGAACTGTTATTCCATTTTTCTCTCAATGCCCTTGACCCTCATGTTGGGCACCAAAATCCGTCTTGGTTTGAAAAGACAGGTGTCTGCTAAGGAAGGCAGGAGTCTCCCTTGAAATAGAGACCTTAAACCCCCTCCCTCTGAATTATTCAAATTTTGAAATTAAGGGCCCCTCAGGCAAAGATATGGGAGTAGAAATAACAATTCTTTATAAGGGAAAAATAAAAATAAAATAAAATAAAATTGCAGTCATGCAAAACCCCACTGACAGAGTCAGAATACGACCTGACACCCTGTGGGTCAGGGTGGTGGTACCAGTCCCATTTAATGGTGGCTGCAGTGCACCTGAAGTGACGGGTGTAGTTTTGTTGAAGCAGTGATCCTGTAGAAGGGTGGAGTTTCTCTCGGAAGGTCCAGTGGTGGTGTAGATGGGCCTGGTCTTCCTCTGAGAATCCAGTGGAAAAGAAAGTGGCTCCTTTGGGAATCCAAAAGGCTGTCTCTAGTGTTCCAAATCTCAGATTATATCCAAGTAGGAATGCTTGGCTCTTCCGTCTGGGCAGAGCATCTCACAATGGGATGATGAAATTTCATCAGTCATGCAGTGAGACTCAGTGGCCCTTTAACAGAAGATATCTCCTGGAGGGAGGATTGGTTGTGGAACAGATAAAGATAACTGCCCCACCTCTAACAGATGGCAATAGAACACATACCCCCAGCCATATCTTGGATTTTCAACCTAAGACAGAGCTTCACCCCTCAAGGAAAAATGGTGCTCTGGGACCACCCAAGACATTTGGGGTGACCTCCCCCTCTCTGCTCACATGGGTGAAGTGGGGGGACAATGCTCCCAGATACGCAGTGGGCAGAGCAGGCGGTGACCCCCGCACTTCCCCGCCACTCCTCCTTTTCTTGCTCCTCCTCTTCCTGTCTCCCTCCTCTTCCTCCTGTTCCTCCTCCCCTGGTTCCTCCTACATTGCACCTCTGACTCCCCCTCCTTCCTCATCCCTCCTTCCTCATTCCCCCTGCCAGGGGAATCCTGGCAACTTTTGGGGTTCACTGCATTCTGTGCTGGGGTTCAGGTGCCTCCCAATGCCATCCCAGAGTGGGGTGACATGGTGTGGGGGGACAGGACACAGGGGGGTTCTCCATTCCCAATCCATCCTGTGGTTGGTTCTGCCTCCCTCAATCACAGCCCCCCTGAGAGGCCCCCCGGAGTCCCTCCCCAGTGTCCCCCAAAAACTGAGACCGGGGAAACTGAGAAGTTTTATTGGGAACACTGAGAACAGCCGGAGCAGGGCAGTGACAGTGGGGCTGGGGGATACACGACCCCGTAAAAATCAGCGTGGGGACAGGATGGGGGGGTTTGGCCGGGCCTGAGGCCATGGGGAGGGGCTGCAGCCACTGCCAGGAAGGGACCAGGACAGAATGTGACAGGCTGGGATGGACTGGGGCACACTGGGACACCAGGATACACTGAGACCTGGACTGGGACCAGGCAGAACAAGATTTGGGGCACCAAGAATCATACTGGGACCACATTGAGGGGTACTGGGAGAATGCTGAGAACTGGGTGTTTCTGGGATATACTGGGCGTGATTGAGATCATACTGGGACTGACTGGAATCGTACTGGGGATGACTGGAACCATAGTGGTGGTGAAAGACCACAATTGGAATAATGTAGGAGGCAGCTTGGATCCTACTGGGAGCAGCTGGCCCATGCTGGGGTCATACTGGGATCATACTGGGACTGACAGGGTCATACTTGGAGTGACTGGCATAGTACTGGGAGTGTCTGGACTTTACTCAGATCAGATCATACTGGGGGTGACTGGACTCACACTGGGATCATGCTAGGAGCAACTGGGACCATGATGTGGGCAAATGACATTCTCGGAGTGACTGGGTTCATCCTGGAAGTGACTGGGGCCACATTGGACTCCTACTGGGAGGGACTGAGATTGGAAGGAACCATACAGGGCCTGACTGGGAGAAACTGGGACCATGTTAGGGGCAACTGGGATCTTATTGGGAAATAGAAATAGAGAATAAACATAGCATTAAAGAAGAAGAAAAAGAAAAAGTTAAATATATATGATATTTAAAATGAAAAATAGCAATGAAAAAAATAATTGTGGAGCTACTTCTCCTGCAACTTTGGGTTTCTTGTCCAAGTTCCATGCTGCGTCTGAGCCAGAAACCAGTGGTTGGGAGAGACATTGCTGCTGAAGGGCCTCTTATTGCCAGAACTAAAGTGTCGAGTATCAAGTAACATCTTGACATTACGGAAGTCCCAGCGCCCATGTTGGATTCCCTCGTTTGAAGCTGAAAGCACGAAGCATGATTTTAAAATGTTAAGATTTCAGCTGAGGATTAGAGGCAATTCATAGTGATCAGGATGTAAGTTAGGTAGGTAGATGATACGCTAATGATTATTAGATGCTTAAGCTAGAGCTGATTGTTGTATTGCTTGCTATTATGAGCTTGTTCGTAGAAGGAAGTGGAGTAAGTGAAGCATTATAAGAACATATTGAAACCAGTAGTACCATGATTAGCACCTGGGCTTTATGTTAATCACCCACGAAGCAGGGGGCCTTGGATTATGCCAAAGGGTCACAGAGACCTGATGAATACACTCCTGACTTCATCCCTTAAGACCACTGACCCAATTTGACACCACCAACCCAATTCAAGGGAAGAATTGCACATATGTGAAGGACTAATAACCTCATTTTAATACAGAGTGAAGATGGGAGGTGCTGGAGTTATGCATATGTATTGTATGTAAGATCTCAGGAAAGAAATAGAGGGTAAAGAACTTTGTCCAGCATGGTCACACCTTTCAGGGATGACCCCAGTGGTAATAAACACACCACTTTCTAACTTTAATTAGAGAGTCTTTGCCTGTGATCTTAGGTTTTAAAGACTCTAGCGGAACTTCACTTGTGACTCTGCTTTGTAATGATGAATGTAAAAATTCAACACCACCACCAGTTCCCTCCCTCCTCTGCCCAGCAGCGCAGGGAGATGTGATGGAGTTACGGTCAGTTCGTGCCAGCGCTTCCCCCGCAGGGACAGGAATCCTTGCCCTGCTCCAGGGTGTGGGATCTGTCCATAGGGTCAGTCCCTGCCCTGTCCAGCGAGGGTCCCTTCCCACCCGTGCAGTCACTCCTCAGCTCAGCCCTGAGGTGCAGGGCAGTCACGCTCCAGCCCCATTAGCGGCAGCGCCAGTTTGTGCTGGGCAGGAGTGGCAGAAGGAGCCAGGCAGTGGCAGGGGCTCCATCCCATCAGAGTAAGAAAGGGAAGAAGAAGGGGCCAGGGCTGCCTGCGGTGTCCAATCCCCAGGGAACAGTGGGGAGACCTTGTGGGGAGCAGTGGGCAGGGCCATTTGGAACCACCCCGAGAGGTTTCTGCTGCCCCAAGTCCCCGAAGAAGTTGCTCCAGGAGACGGGTGATGTGGGAACGAAAGAAGAGACTAAACTGGAGAGAAGAGACTAAAGTGCAATTAAAGAGCCACATGAAGGGCATCTCCCCCACCCGGATCTGAAGGAGCTGCACTGAAGCACAGGTGGAGGGCAAATAGAATAAAATACAAAGAATTGAGTAAAATGGAATAAAAAATGCACTGGGGAGTCCCCGGCACCCGGTGTCACTGAAGATTTGCATCACAGGATGGGCGCTGTTGGGTGTGACCAGAAAGGCAGCGCCGAGGCCGTGGGAGGTGTTGTCAGAAACGACTGCTCACTTTTCAAATTTGTAAAGGTTTATTAAACCTTAAGAAATAATACAACCAAGAGACTAAATAAGGAAAAACAGCACTGGGACTACAGTACTGGCAGTGCCCCCCCTCCCCACATGCTCTTCTACAACATGGATGCCTTTTATATCTTATATCCTTTATATCCTCTGCCTTTTATATCCTTAGCCCCTCCCAAAGTTTTGTCAGTCAACTCCTTCTCCGCTGTCCATTGGTGGAGATTACCTTCTTACATCTAGACTGGAGATCAGGTATTGTTACACTTTGCCTCTTGGTAATAGCCAGCCTTCCCCAAATGCCCTGACTGCTGAGGCTATTGCAAGGGGGAGCGGAAAGAGGACTATGGGGACATACTACCATAACATAACTATACATCCACATAATATCTATCTCTTAATATCCACATAATATCTATCTCTTAATTGTTAGAGCCAACTATTTTATTGCTCATCTGTAACAGTGTAAATAGAATTAAACATAGAGAATAGTATATAATACAAGAAAAAAGCCGCACTGAGGGTTCCCCACCACGCGTGTCACAGAAGGGTTGCACCAAGAGCAGCGAGAAGCAGGAGCAGTAGAGAAGAGAATAAAAAATAACAAAAAATCCATGCCGGCAGTGGCCGCTGCCCAACACTAAAAGAGAGACACTGAGGGCTCATCAGGGCAGCACTGGCGGTCTCGGCTGCTTCGTGTCACTGAAAGAGCTGAAGCCAGGGGGAGCTGGGCCTTCTGAAGCCGCCCCAAGGGCTCTCGGCCACCCTGTGTCACTGAAGGAGGTGCAGCGAGGGCCGGGCAGGGCACGGCCCAGATCGAGCCCCTCCAGCTGCGTGATGAGCGGTGACTCCGCGGGACCCTGCTGGGGCTGAACGGTGGCGGTAGCCAGAGAAGGGGAAGTGGCTTAGAGCGGTAGAGATGAACTGTGTGTTCCCAACCAGCTCCACTCAGCCCTCGGGCACCAGGAGGGTTCCAGGGGTTGTTCCCAAGCAGCTCCACTCAGCCCTCAGGCACTATGCTGGTGTCGCTGCAGTTTTCAACCCCTGCTGCCCCCATGGGCCAGGCCCTGCAGGTCCTGCTGCCGCCGCCTTGGGCCCAGGAGCCCAGAAACCCCAGAAAATCAATCCCAGGCACTAAAAAGCCTTCTTGTGCTCAGCGAGGGCTGCAGAGTGGCAGTTCTTTATGAACTCCCCTCCCCTCAGTGCCTCCTGAGCACAGCCGGGCATTAGTGCAGCTCCCAGGGCTCTCTCGGCTCCAGCTGCTGCCACAGGGCACGGGCTTGCTGCACTTGGGTATTAAACATGACAAATTTGGGGAGGGGGACAGCCCTAGAAACCAGGATTTTGTCCTCAAGAGCTTGGAGCAGCATGAGGCGGATAAAGGATCCCCTGCACACACCGATGCTCCTGGTAGCGGCTCTGCTCACCCAAGAATGGGGCTGTGTTTGGGAGAGGGAGGATGGCCAAGATGTGGCCTGGAATGAGACAGCCACACATTGGGATGAAGCGCTCGGGGCAATACCATTACTGAGATTTTGGGGCACCTTCCTGAGGGATGAGTTACTGGAAAGGAGGAGACACCTGGCTCTGATGTTGGAGTGGGGCCTGACAGGGAAGGACATCGGGAGCCTGTATTAGGGAAGATCCTGCTGCTTTCCACCAGTTTTGGGGGGTTATAAATGGCTTTGGGGGGTTTCTCCCTCAGTTTATGGGCAGAAATGACCCCTTTTTTGGGAGAATCCTGATGCTTTCTGCCAATTTTGGGGGTTCTAAATGGCTTGTGGTAGACCCACTTTTGTCTCCAAAATCTTGGTCTTTGCCCCAGTTCATCACCATTTGGCTGCAAAAGACGCCCTTGGGCATTAGGAAATCAAAATTGTGGAATCACTGAGGTTGGAAAAGACCTCCTGTTACAGTGATTGACGGGGCCTCGCCCAATCACATATCTTCCAAGGCTGCAGGTATCTCACTGGCCAGGACCCGAAGGGGCGTGGAGTTCAAATCAAGGAGGGCATCCAGACATGGTCTTTCAAATGCTCTTTATAAGGGAGGGCTTGCGAATAAACAAGCTTGTTGCCACATGAACCTGGGGGTGAGTGGTCTTTGTCTCCCGCACTGTTCCCCCCCGGCAATGTGACCTAACATGTGGTGACCCTGACATGATGAGGACTCAGCAGCCATAGCCTGGCACAGAGCAAAGGCTTGAGAGCCAGTACAGTGTTTAGAAGCGGGACTATTACAGCATCAGAGCGGGACATTGGTGCTGGAACCGGAATACAATACGGCGTAGAGCTGGAATCAGTCTAGAACCAGAATTAATGACAGAGAGCTGGATCAGTGTAGAACCAACTGGAACAAACAGCATAAAGCTGGATCAGTGTGGAACCAGAATAAATACAGCATGAAAGCTGTGTCGTCTAACTGGGACTTTGCTGGGCAGACAGCAAAAAGTGCTACGTGGCTTCAAACTCTGTTTTTGTGGACTAGAATCTCATGAGACCATGGGAGCCTGGACTTCAACACCAGAATATCCCATCCTGAAGGCATGGATGTTCTTTTTGTTAAAAAGAGGGATTTATTACAGGGCTCTGCAAGCCCTGTTCATGTGGTGTGAGAGCCGTGAACTAAATGTGTCCAAAGAGACCACTTTAAACTTACCCTTTTGGGAGGGGGTTGGACAATATATATTTGCGGCAGCCTCTAATGGTGAGAACACAGCCATCAGTGCTATAAAGCCTTGGACAATTGTTATGGACTTGCTAAAACAGTTGGAATATGACAGACAAAGGGCGAAGGGCAGCAGCGCAGCCGTTTCTTTGTGCAACCCCACGCAGGAGCTGGCACTGCCCAGGGAGCCGGCGGGCCCTGGCCGCTGCAAGAACTGCTGCAGAGTGACCATGGGGAGCAGCACAGCCCCGAGGAGTGGGGGAGTCCCAGCAAACAGAGACAATCCAAGGGCTGCCCGTGCCGTGAATGCCGGTACTGCCCAGGGAGCCGGCAGGACAGATTGCACAATTCAGCCACGTGGAGAGATGGCGGCCTGGCCCTGGCAGCTCCGAAATGCCCCATGTCCACTCTGGACTGCTGTAATCACTCTGCAGCCACCTTGGGCCGTTATATCGCTGACCCAGGCAGATGTGCCAAGCCGCCCTGTTCTGGGGGACCAGACCACGTGGCGGCTGCTGAGACCCCTCTCGGGATAAAGGCGAATTCCGCAGCCATTACACCGTGCCACGCGGCTGCTGAGACCGCCACCCCACCATTTGCAACGGGACCGCCAGCACCTCCCATCACCATGGAAATGTCAAGACTGCCCCCTCCGGAGAGCGAGTGGGCTCCAAAGCCGCGCCTCCGTGGAGCCTGGCCGCGCCTGCATCAGAGGATGTGCCTACACCCCCGATCCCACCTGCGACAGGGGCAGGGCCCCGCACCCAAAGCAGCCTCCGTGGAACGCAGCCGTGCCTCCAGTGGGCATAGCCCTGCCTCCGACCCTGCCCCCAGGGCGGGGCTGGGAACGGCAGCACCAGGAGCTCCTGCAAACCTCACTCCCAGAAGGAGAGCGTGGGAAAAGCCCCTGAGAGGATCCGGCCCGGCTAAAAAAGGTGGAAAGAAATGTGTGGGGGTTGGGTGCCGTGAAAGCAGAAACATTCGAATCTGCCCAAAGAGATGGGGCCGGATGCATGAGATAACTGTTTCACAGCAGCTGAAATCAACACACCTTCTCACCCAGTCCAGCAAGAAGCCAGCTTTTCCCTGCAAATGGATGATGAGAAGGCAAACAAACAAACACCAAGTTTCCACCTCTCAAGGTTTTCATATTCTAAAGACTCTAATAAACTAATAACATATGCCAAGAGTAAAAATATTGAAGGGTTATCACACAAGAGTTACAAAAATGTACAACTGTTTGTAAAATCTGCCCTAGAGTTCATAGTACAGTACTTATTGCTATTGTTTGCATTTGCTAAAACCAAAATTGATAAGCCTGTGATCTCTAGTTCTGCTAAAGTTATTTGGAAAATATTACAGTTCTGTCTCAGGCAGGTACTACTGTGTCTTAAAGAAACACAGGTATGTGTATTAACATGTCTTTTCTTACTCCTAGTAACTATTTTCTGTACTCCTAGTAACTATTCTTGCATTGCTTCAAGATAAATGGGTAAGATTCAAAGAATATCCACTGAAGTACACATAGAACATCAATTTATCCTAAGCAAATTTCAGTTGCAAAGTTTTTAAACTGAAATTCTGCCACTTCTCATCATTTTAAAAGTTAAAAGTAATCTATTAAAGTCAACAACAAAATTTCTAACTTCTAACAAAGGGGAAAAAGTATATTGCTTGCACTGTTATTCATGGTAAAAATTCTTCTTGCACTAGATTTTAATAAAAGCTTGTTTTTAAAATATATATACAGAAAACATCTCTCAGCCAAGGTTATTGCCCTGATCAAGCCATGAACCTGGCTGGTACAGAAAAAACCTGGATGAAACTTTGCATAAGTTAAACCCTTCTTCCACTGAGATAAATGAGAAAGCCTCATCTGAAAGAGGTTTTTTCAAGTCCTGATAGTGAAAAAGAGACCCCCTCAGTAACCCCCTAAGTAATAGTGTTCAAATTCCATGTTGTCTTCCTATTTTTATTTATTATACAAAGTAAAAAGGGGAAAAAAGGTTGGGGTGAAAGTACACCCCCACACTGAATTTTAAGTAGTATCATGTTCTCATGTTTTACAATAAATAATACAACAGTACAATAACCCTATGATATTCAGCTGCCTAAAATACATTTCAACGGACACTGAAAATCACAGATGGCATCCTGATGTTGCCTCAACAAAACAGCAGATCACAAATGATCACATACCTCTTGGACAGTTCATATAAGGATTTGATTCGCTTACAAATTTTTTCTCATGTTTATAAACTGTTTTCCTGTTTAAAAACTGTTTTTCTGTTTACAGATTGTTTTCTAAGAGTTGGGTTTTTCCCCGAGGGATAACTGGGTTTCAACTTGTTTTTTAATAGTTGGGTTTTTCTCTAAGGGTTAAATGGGTTAAGGGTTAAATAGCTTTCTGCTTGTAGAGAAAAGCTGTAATTTGTAACCAATAAGCATTATGCCTGTGGCCTGAGTTTCCCCTAACAGGTCCTGGAAGTGAATGCTGCAGCTCCAGTGTAAATTAGATCCATGCTCTTTTCTGTTGCCCTGTTTGCAAAGGGCCCTTGCAGATGGATGACAGAGAGCACTTCACAAAAATTTATAAAGACAAGAAGGGTGAGATGTTACCATGATTGACAAGGGCCTCGCCCAATCACATATCTCCCAAGGCTGCAGGCATCTCACTGGCCAGGACCCATAGGGGCATGGAGTTCAAACCAATGAGGGCATCCAGACGGGATCTTTCAATGCCCTTTATAAGAGAGGGCTTGGGAAAAAATGAGCCCTGTTGCAACATGAACATCGGGTAAATGGTTTTTGTCTGCAGTGCCGCTCCTCCTTCATATTACCTAACAACCTCCCAGACCATTCAGTATTCCTTGATGCCACCAGAAAATACGACTGAACGCATAAAAGATTTTATGGGATTGAAAGTCAACAAATCCACTGTCTCCAAGGAAATGCCATTGTTGGTCTGTGTCCCAATGGATGTTCCTGCCCCTGCATTCATCCAGGTGCCCATGGGAGCCAGGAAGATGTGGAGCCTCCCAGCCAGGTGTCTTCCAAACATGGATCACCTGGACCATGGATCACCAGGGCTCTGCCCAACGGGGGTCACTGGGCATCATCCAACATGGATCTTCCCATGGGAGATGGAGCCAGAGCAGCACACAAAGCTCTTCCTGAACTCAGGGCACTCACAGGGCTTCCCTTAGTGGTGCCTCCGTTGGTGTTGGGTCAAGTTAGAACTGCTGGAGAAGCTCTTCCCACACTCAGGACACTCGTAGGGCCTCCCCGGTGTGGATGCGCTGGTGCCTGATGAGGCTGGAGTTGTGCTTGAAGCCCTTCCTGAAGTCAGGGCAGCGGAAGGGCCTCTCCTCTGTGTGAATCCACTCATGTACAAGGAGATCGGAGCTCCTTTGCAACCTCTTCCCACACTGGGGACACTCATAGGGCCTCTCCCCAGTGTGGATGCGCTGGTGCAGGATGAGGTATGAGTTGCACTTGAAGCCCTTCCCGCAGTCGAGGCAGCGAAAGGGCCTCTCATCTGTGTGAATCTGCTGATGTACGAGGAGATTGGAGCTGGACTGAAACCTTTTCCCACACTCAGGACACTCGTAGGGCCAGTCCCCAGTGTGGATGAGCTGGTGGTGGCTTCTCAGGGCATAACTCCACCCAAAGCTCTTCCCACACTCCAAGCACTCATAAGGCCTTTTCGCCAGTGTGGATCACCTGGTGCTGGATCAGACCAGAGACCTTCCTGAAGGCCTTCCCACATTCCCCCAGACTCAAAGGGCTTTTCCCCAGTGTGGATTCTCTGGTGTTCCCTTAGGTGGAAGCTCTGGCTGAAGCTCATCCCACATTCGCCACACTCACAGGGCTTTTCCCCAGTGAGGATTCTCTGGTGTTCCCTCAGGTTGGAGCTGTGGCTGAAGCATTTCCCACATTCCCACACTCAAAGGGCTTTTCCCCAGTGTGGATCCTCTGGTGTTTCCTCAGGTCGGAGTTGTGGCTGAAGCCCTTCCCACATTCCAAGCACTTGTGTGGCTTCTCCCTGCCATGAGGCTTCTCCACCAGCTCTGAGCTCCGGATGGATCTCCGGCCACCTTCCTGGCACAGGGGGGCTCTTTCCTCCTTGCAGCCCCTCCTTGTGCGGCATCTCCAGGGATTTTCCTCCTCCATCTGGCAACAGCTTGGGAATGAAAAATCCTGGTTTGGGAGAAAAAACAAAATGAGAGCGCCTTGGGCTGGGGGCTCCTCCTTGCCTGAGTTCATCTCAGGAAGTCATTGGGCATCTTGTTTCTGTAAGAACTGCCAAAACAACAAGATTCAGCACAAAAATCCTACAAGCATCAAGGCACAGATCAATAGCTGCCAAACATCATGATTCAGCAAGAATCCCCTCCTAAATATAAAGATTCAGCCTCTGCAAAACACCAAAGTACCAATATTTAGCCCAATAAAGCTCAGAAACACCAAGATTCACCC
>NW_022148164.1:0-40019 GCF_901933205.1 Camarhynchus parvulus
GTTTGATAGTGCCAGCAGTCCCACAATCTGCCATCAAGGACCCGGGCTGGTGACTTTTTTTTTTCAGCGGGAAAGGCCCGTTGTTTATGATTTTAGGGGCCATAGATCCGGAGTAGCTAACTGGCTCCTGAAAATCTACGCGATACACATGGATGCCTCCCCAGACCCAAGCTGGCACAAAGTGCCAAGCTCCGGGCTGGTTTGCGATGGTGCTTAGGTGCGCGGGCCACAGGCAATCTGCCACCACAGGTACCGGGGCTGGTGAGTTGTCTTTTTTGGGGAAAGGCCCCTTGTTTATGTTTGAAAGGGCCATAGGGCGGGTGACCGGCTGGCTCCTGAAAATCCGCGATGCGGGATACCTCCCAGGCCCAAGCTGGCACCAGTGCCAACTCCGGGCTGGTTTGATAGTGCCAGCGGAGTCCCACAATCTGCCATCAAGGACCGGGGCTGGTGATTTTGTTTCAGAGGGAAAGGCCCGTTGTTGTTTATGTTTGGGGGGCCTGTGCCCGGGTGGCCGGCTGGCTCCTGAAAATCGCGATACGCAGGATGCCTCCCAGACCCAAAGCTGGCACCAGTGCCAGCTCGGGCTGGTTTGATAGTGCCAGCAGGGTCCCACAATCTGCCATCAAGGACCGGGGCTGGTGAGTTTTGTTTCAGAGGGAAAGGCCCGTTGTTTATGTTTGGGGCCATAGGCCGGGTGGCCGGCTGGCTCCTGAAAATCCGCGATCGCAGGATGCCTCCCAGACCCAAGCTGGCACCAGTGCCAGCTCGGGCTGGTTTGATAGTGCCAACGGAGTCCCACAATCTGCCATCAAGGACGAGGGGCTGGTGAGTTTTTGTTTCAGAGGGAAAGGCCCGTTGTTTATGTTTGGGGGCCTATGCCCGGAGTAGCGGCTGGCTCCTGAAAATCAGCGTCACGCAGGATGCCTCCCAGACCCAAGCTGGCACCAGTGCCAGCTTCGGGCTGGTTTGATAGTGCCAACGGAGTCCCACAATCTGCCACCAAGGACCGGGGCTGGTGAGTTTTGTTTCAGAGGGAAAGGCCCGTTGTTTATGTTTGGGGGCCATAGGCGCCGGGTGGCGGCTGGCTCCTGAAAATCCAGCGTACACAGGATGCCTCCCAGACCCAAGCTGGCACCAGTGCCAACTCGGGCTGGTTTGATAGTGCCAACGGAGTCCCACAATCTGCCATCAAGGACCGGGGCTGGTGATCTTTTGTTTCAGAGGGAAAGGCCCGTTGTTTATGTTTGGGGGCCTGTAGGCCGGGTGGCCGGCTGGCTCCTGAAAATCACGCGATACGCAGGATGCCTCCCAGACCCAAGCTGGCACCAGTGCCAACTCGGGCTGGTTTGATAGTGCCAACGGAGTCCCACAATCTGCCATCAAGGACCGGGGCTGGTGAGTTTTTGTTTCAGAGGGAAAGGCCCGTTGTTTATGTTTGGGGGCCATAGGCCCGGGGTGGCCGGCTGGCTCCTGAAAATCCGCGTCACAGGATGCCTCCCAGACCCAAGCTGGCACCAGTGCCAACTCGGGCTGGTTTGATAGTGCCAACGAGTCCCACAATCTGCCATCAAGGACCGGGGCTGGTGAGTTTTGTTTCAGAGGGAAAGGCCCGTTGTTTATGTTTGGGGGCCATGGGCCGGGTGGCCGGCTGGCTCCTGAAAATCCGCGATGCACAGGATGCCTCCCAGACCCAAGCTGGCACCAGTGCCAACTCGGGCTGGTTTGATAGTGCCAGCGGGTCCCACAATCTGCCATCAAGGACCGGGGCTGGTGAGTTTTGTTTCAGAGGGAAAGGCCCGTTGTTTATGTTTTGGGGGCCATAGGCCGGGTGGCCGGCTGGCTCCTGAAAATCCGCGATCGCAGGATGCCTCCCAGACCCAAGCTGGCACCAGTGCCAGCTCGGGCTGGTTTGATAGTGCCAGCGGGTCCCACAATCTGCCATCAAGGACCGGGGCTGGTGAGTTTTGTTTCAGAGGGAAAGGCCCGTTGTTTATGTTTGGGGGCCATAGGCCGGGGTGGCCGGCTGGCTCCTGAAAATCGCGATACGCAGGATGCCTCCCAGACCCAAGCTGGCACCAGTGCCAACTCGGGCTGGTTTGATAGTGCCAGCGGAGTCCCACAATCTGCCATCAAGGACCGGGGCTGGTGAGTTTTTGTTTCAGAGGGAAAGGCCCGTTGTTTATGTTTGGGGCCTGTAGGCCCGGGTGGCCGGCTGGCTCCTGAAAATCCACGATACGCAGGATGCCTCCCAGACCCAAGCTGGCACCAGTGCCAACTCGGGCTGGTTTGATAGTGCCAGCGGAGTCCCACAATCTGCCATCAAGGACCGGGGCTGGTGAGTTTTTGTTTCAGAGGGAAAGGCCCGTTGTTTTATGTTTGGGGGCCATAGGCCGGTGGCCGGCTGGCTCCTGAAAATCCGCGATCACCAGGATGCCTCCCAGACCCAAGCTGGCACCAGTGCCAGCTCGGGCTGGTTTGATAGTGCCAGCGGAGTCCCACAATCTGCCATCAAGGACCGGGGCTGGTGAGTTTTGTTTCAGAGGGAAAGGCCCGTTGTTTATGTTTGGGGGCCATAGGCCCGGAGTGGCCGGCTGGCTCCTGAAAATCCAGCGTACGCAGGATGCCTCCCAGACCCAAGCTGGCACCAGTGCCAGCTTCGGGCTGGTTTGATAGTGCCAGCGGAGTCCCACAATCTGCCATCAAGGACCGGGGCTGGTGAGTTTTTGTTTCAGAGGGAAAGGCCCGTTGTTTATGTTTGGGGGCCATAGCCCGGGGTGGCCGGCTGGCTCCTGAAAATCCAGCGATCGCATAGGATGCCTCCCAGACCCAAGCTGGCACCAGTGCCAACTCGGGCTGGTTTGATAGTGCCAACGAGTCCCACAATCTGCCATCAAGGACCGGGGCTGGTGAGTTTTTGTTTCAGAGGGAAAGGCCCGTTGTTTATGTTTGGGGGCCATAGGCCCGGGTGGCCCGGCTGGCTCCTGAAAATCCAGCGATACGCAGGATGCCTCCCAGACCCAAGCTGGCACCAGTGCCAACTTCGGGCTGGTTTGATAGTGCCAACGAGGTCCCACAATCTGCCATCAAGGACCGGGGCTGGTGAGTTTTGTTTCAGAGGGAAAGGCCCGTTGTTTATGTTTGGGGGCCATAGGCCGGGGTGGCCGGCTGGCTCCTGAAAATCCGCGATGCGCAGGATGCCTCCCAGACCCAAGCTGGCACCAGTGCCAACTCGGGCTGGTTTGATAGTGCCAGCGGAGTCCCACAATCTGCCATCAAGGACGGGGCTGGTGAGTTTTTTGTTTCAGAGGAAAGGCCCGTTGTTTATGTTTGGGGCCCTGTGCCCGGGGTGGCCGGCTGGCTCCTGAAAATCCGCGATCGCAGGATGCCTCCCAGACCCAAGCTGGCACCAGTGCCAACTCGGGCTGGTTTGATAGTGCCAGCGGGTCCCACAATCTGCCACCAAGGACCGGGGCTGGTGAGTTTTTTGTTTCAGAGGGAAAGGCCCGTTGTTTATGTTTGGGGGCCATAGGCCGGGGTGGCCGGCTGGCTCCTGAAAATCCAGCGATACGCAGGATGCCTCCCAGACCCAAGCTGGCACCAGTGCCAACTTCGGGCTGGTTTGATAGTGCCAACGAGGTCCCACAATCTGCCATCAAGGACCGGGGCTGGTGAGTTTTTGTTTCAGAGGGAAAGGCCCGTTGTTTATGTTTGGGGGCCATAGGCCCGGAGTGGCCGGCTGGCTCCTGAAAATCCAGCGTACGCAGGATGCCTCCCAGACCCAAGCTGGCACCAGTGCCAACTCGGGCTGGTTTGATAGTGCCAGCGGAGTCCCACAATCTGCCATCAAGGACCGGGGCTGGTGAGTTTTTGTTTCAGAGGGAAAGGCCCGTTGTTTATGTTTGGGGGCCATAGGCCCGGGTGGCCGGCTGGCTCCTGAAAATCCAGCGTACGCAGGATGCCTCCCAGACCCAAGCTGGCACCAGTGCCAACTTCGGGCTGGTTTGATAGTGCCAGCGGAGTCCCACAATCTGCCATCAAGGACCGGGGCTGGTGACTTTTTGTTTCAGAGGAAAGGCCCGTTGTTTATGTTTGGGGGCCATAGGCCGGGTGGCCGGCTGGCTCCTGAAAATCCGCGATCGCGGGATGCCTCCCAGACCCAAGCTGGCACCAGTGCCAACTCGGGCTGGTTTGATAGTGCCAGCGAGTCCCACAATCTGCCATCAAGGACCGGGGCTGGTGAGTTTTTGTTTCAGAGGGGAAAGGCCCGTTGTTTATGTTTGGGGGCCATAGGCCCGGGTGGCCGGCTGGCTCCTGAAAATCCGCGATCGCGCAGGATGCCTCCCAGACCCAAGCTGGCACCAGTGCCAACTTCGGGCTGGTTTGATAGTGCCAGCGAGTCCCACAATCTGCCATCAAGGACCGGGGCTGGTGAGTTTTTGTTTCAGAGGGAAAGGCCCGTTGTTTTATGTTTGGGGGCCATAGGCCGGGGTGGCCGGCTGGCTCCTGAAAATCCGCGATCGCAGGATGCCTCCCAGACCCAAGCTGGCACCAGTGCCAGCTCGGGCTGGTTTGATAGTGCCAACGAGGTCCCACAATCTGCCATCAAGGACCGGGGCTGGTGAGTTTTTGTTTCAGAGGGAAAGGCCCGTTGTTTATGTTTGGGGGCCATAGGCCGGGGTGGCCGGCTGGCTCCTGAAAATCCAGCGTCACAGGATGCCTCCCAGACCCAAGCTGGCACCAGTGCCAACTTCGGGCTGGTTTGATAGTGCCAGCGGAGTCCCACAATCTGCCATCAAGGACCGGGGCTGGTGAGTTTTTGTTTCAGAGGGAAGGCCCGTTGTTTTATGTTTGGGGGCCCTATGCCCGGGGTGGCCGGCTGGCTCCTGAAAATCCAGCGATACGCAGGATGCCTCCCAGACCCAAGCTGGCACCAGTGCCAGCTCGGGCTGGTTTGATAGTGCCAACGAGGTCCCACAATCTGCCATCAAGGACCGGGGCTGGTGAGTTTTTGTTTCAGAGGGAAAGGCCCGTTGTTTATGTTTGGGGGCCATAGGCCGGAGTGGCCGGCTGGCTCCTGAAAATCCGCGATACGCAGGATGCCTCCCAGACCCAAGCTGGCACCAGTGCCAGCTCGGGCTGGTTTGATAGTGCCAACGGGTCCCACAATCTGCCATCAAGGACCGGGGCTGGTGAGTTTTTGTTTCAGAGGGAAAGGCCCGTTGTTTATGTTTGGGGGCCATAGGCCGGGTGGCCGGCTGGCTCCTGAAAATCCAGCGATACGCAGGATGCCTCCCAGACCCAAGCTGGCACCAGTGCCAGCTTCGGGCTGGTTTGATAGTGCCAACGAGGCCCACAATCTGCCATCAAGGACCGGGGCTGGTGAGTTTTGTTTCAGAGGGAAAGGCCCGTTGTTTATGTTTGGGGGCCATAGGCCCGGGTGGCCGGCTGGCTCCTGAAAATCCGCGATACGCAGGATGCCTCCCAGACCCAAGCTGGCACCAGTGCCAACTTCGGGCTGGTTTGATAGTGCCAACGGAGTCCCACAATCTGCCATCAAGGACCGGGGCTGGTGAGTTTTTGTTTCAGAGGGAAAGGCCCGTTGTTTATGTTTGGGGGCCATAGGCCCGGTGGCCGGCTGGCTCCTGAAAATCCGCGATGCGCAGGATGCCTCCCAGACCCAAGCTGGCACCAGTGCCAACTTCGGGCTGGTTTGATAGTGCCAACGAGGTCCCACAATCTGCCATCAAGGACCGGGGCTGGTGAGTTTTTGTTTCAGAGGGAAAGGCCCGTTGTTTATGTTTGGGGGCCATAGGCCCGGGGTGGCCGGCTGGCTCCTGAAAATCCGCGATCACGCAGGATGCCTCCCAGACCCAAGCTGGCACCAGTGCCAGCTTCGGGCTGGTTTGATAGTGCCAGCGGGTCCCACAATCTGCCATCAAGGACCGGGGCTGGTGAGTTTTTGTTTCAGAGGGAAAGGCCCGTTGTTTATGTTTGGGGGCCATAGGCCCGGGTGGCCGGCTGGCTCCTGAAAATCCGCGATACGCAGGATGCCTCCCAGACCCAAGCTGGCACCAGTGCCAACTCGGGCTGGTTTGATAGTGCCAGCGGGTCCCACAATCTGCCATCAAGGACCGGGGCTGGTGAGTTTTTGTTTCAAGGGGAAAGGCCCGTTGTTTTATGTTTGGGGGCCTATACCCCGAGGTGGCCGGCTGGCTCCTGAAAATGCCCCCTCGCGGATGCCTCCCAGACCCAAGCTGGCACCAGTGCCCGGCACCGGGCTGGTTTGATAGTGAGCAGCGAGGTCCCACAATCTGCCATCAAGGACCGGGGCTGGTGAGTTTTGTTTCAGAGGAAAGGCCCGTTGTTTTATGTTTGGGGGCCATAGGCCGGGGGTGGCGGCTGGCTCCTGAGAAATCCCGCGATGCGCGGGATGCCTCCCAGACCCAAGCTGGCACCAGTGCCAACTTCGGGCTGGTTTGATAGTGCCAACGAGGTCCCACAATCTGCCATCAGGGCCGGGGCTGGTGAGTTTTTGTTTCAGAGGAAGGCCCGTTGTTTATGTTTGGGGCCCATAGGCCGGCACGTGCGCCGGCTGGCTCCTGAAAATCGCGTGCGCAGGATGCCTCCCAGACCCAAGCTGGCACCAGTGCCAACTTCGGGCTGGTTTGATAGTGCCAGCGGAGTCCCACAATCTGCCATCAAGGACCGGGGCTGGTGAGTTTTGTTTCAGAGGAAAGGCCCGTTGTTTATGTGTTTGGGGGCCATGGCCCGGAGTGGCCGGCTGGCTCCTGAAAATCCGCGATGCGCAGGATGCCTCCCAGACGCAAGCTGGCACCAGTGCCAACTTCGGGCTGGTTTGTATAGTACCGCGAGTCCCACAATCTGCCATCAAGGACCGGGGCTGGTGAGTTTTTTGTTTCAAGAGGGAAAGGCCCGTTGTTTTATGTTTGGGGGCCATACGCCGCGGTGGCCGGCTGGCTCCTGAAAATCCGCGATGCGCAGGATGCCTCCCAGACCCAAGCTGGCACCAGTGCCCAACTTCGGGCTGGTTTGATAGTGCCAGCGGAGTCCCACAATCTGCCATCAAGGACCGGGGCTGGTGAGTTTTGTTTCAGAGGGAACGGCCGTTGTTTTATGTTTGGGGGCCATTAGGCCCCGAGTGGCCGCGGCTCCTGAAAATCAGCGTACGCCAGGATGCCTCCCAGGCCCCAAAGCTGGCACCAGTGCAGCCAAGTTTCGGCGGTTTGATAGTGCCAAGCGAGGTCCCACAATCTGCCATCAGGACCGGGGCTGGTGAGTTTTTGTTTCAGAGGGAAAGGCCCGTTGTTTATGTTTGGGGGCCATAGGCCCGGGTCCCGGCTGGCTCCTGAAAATCCGCGATCGCCAGGATGCCTCCCAGACCCAAGCTGGCACCAGTGCCAACTTCGGGCTGGTTTGATAGTGCCAACGGGGTCCCACAATCTGCCATCAAGGACCGGGGCTGGTGAGTTTTTGTTTCAGAGGAAAGGCCCGTTGTTTTATGTTTGGGGGCCATAGGCCGGAGTGGCCGGCTGGCTCCTGAAAATCCAGCGATACGCAGGATGCCTCCCCAGACCCAAGCTGGCACCAGTGCCAGCTTCGGGCTGGTTTGATAGTGCAACGGAGGTCCCACAATCTGCCATCAAGGACCGGGGCTGGTGATTTTTGTTTCAGAGGGAAAGGCCCGTTGTTTTATGTTTGGGGGCCTGCCCCGGGTGGCCGGCTGGCTCCTGAAAATCCAGCGATACGCAGGATGCCTCCCCAGACCCAAGCTGGCACCAGTGCCAGCTCGGGCTGGTTTGTTAGTGCCAGCAGGTCCCACAATCTGCCATCAAGGACCGGGGCTGGTGAGTTTTGTTTCAGAGGGAAAGGCCCGTTGTTTATGTTTGGGGGCCATAGGCCCCGGAGTGGCCGGCTGGCTCCTGAAAATGCGCGATACGCAGGATGCCTCCCAGACCCAAGCTGGCACCAGTGCCAGTTCGGGCTGGTTTGATAGTGCCAGCGAGGTCCCACAATCTGCCATCAGGACCGGGGCTGGTGAGTTTTTGTTTCAGAGGGGAAAGGCCGTTGTTTATGTTTGGGGGCACAGTGCCGGGTGGCCGGCTGGCTCCTGAAAATCCGCGTCACACGGGATGCCTCCCAGACCCAAGCTGGCACCAGTGCCAACTTCGGGCTGGTTTGATAGTGCCAGCGAGTCCCACAATCTGCCATCAAGGCCGGGGCTGGTGAGTTTTTGTTTCAGAGGGAAAGGCCCGTTGTTTATGTTTGGGGGCCATAGGCCGGGGTGGCCGGCTGGCTCCTGAAAATCCGCGTTACGCAGGATGCCTCCCAGACCCAAGCTGGCACCAGTGCCAACTCCGGGCTGGTTTGATAGTACCAGCGGAGTCCCACAATCTGCCATCAGGACCGGGGCTGGTGAGTTTTGTTTCAGAGGGAAAGGCCCGTTGTTTTTATGTTTGGGGGGCCATTGGCCGGGGTGGCCGGCTGGCTCCTGAAAATCCGCGATGCGCAGGATGCCTCCCAGCCCCAAGCTGGCACCAGTGCCAACTTCGGGCTGGTTTGATAGTACCACCGAGTCCCACAATCTGCCATCAAGGACCGGGGCTGGTGAGTTTGTGTTTCAGAGGGAAAGGCCCGTTGTTTATGTTTTGGGGGCCAAGGCCCGTGCGAGTGGCCGGCTGGCTCCTGAAAATCCGCGATGCACGGGATGCCTCCCAGCCCAAGCTGGCACCAGTGCCAACTCGGGCTGGTTTGATAGTGCCAACGGGGTCCCACAATCTGCCATCAAGGACCGGGGCTGGTGAGTTTTGTTTCAGAGGGAAAGGCCCGTTGTTTTATGTTTGGGGGCCATACGGCCCGGGGTGGCCGGCTGGCTCCTGAAAATGCCAGCGATACGCAGGATGCCTCCCAGACCCAAGCTGGCACCAGTGCCAGCTCGGGCTGGTTTTGATAGTGCCAGCGAGGTCCCACAATCTGCCATAAGGACCGGGGCTGGTGAGTTTTGTTTCAGAGGAAAGGCCCGTTGTTTTATGTTTGGGGGCCATGGGCCGGGTGGCCGGCTGGCTCCTGAAAATCCAGCGTGCGCAGGATGCCTCCCAGACCCAAGCTGGCACCAGTGCCAGCTTCGGGCTGGTTTGATAGGTGCCAACAGGTCCCACAATCTGCCATCAAGGACCGGGGCTGGTGACGTTTTGTTTCAAGGGAAAGGCCCGTTGTTTATGTTTGGGGGCCTGGGCCGGAGTGGCCCGCTGGCTCCTGAAAATCCGCGATCGCAGGATGCCTCCCAGACCCAAGCTGGCACCAGTGCCAACTCGGGCTGGTTTGATAGTGCCAGCAGGTCCACAATCTGCCATCAAGGACCGGGGCTGGTGAGTTTTGTTTTCAGGGAAAGGCCCGTTGTTTATGTTTGGGGGCCCGGGCCCCGAGTGGCCGGCTGGCTCCTGAAAATCCGCGTACGCAGGATGCCTCCCCAGACCCAAGCTGGCACCAGTGCCAGCTTTCGGGCTGGTTTGATAGTGCCAACGGAGTCCCACAATCTGCCATCAAGGACCGGGGCTGGTGAGTTTTTGTTTCAGAGGGGAAAGGCCGTTGTTTTATGTTTGGGGGCCATACGCCCGGGTGGCCCGGCTGGCTCACGAAAATCGCGTTACGCAGGATGCCTCCCAGACCCAAGCTGGCACCAGTGCCAGCTTCGGGCTGGTTTGGTTAGTGCCAGCGGGTCCCACAATCTGCCATCAAGGACCGGGGCTGGTGACTTTTGTTTACAGAGGAAAGGCCCGTTGTTTATGTTTGGGGGCCATAGGCCCGCGGTGGCCGGCTGGCTCCTGAAAATCCGCGTTACGCAGGATGCCTCCCCAGACCCAAGCTGGCACCAGTGCCAGCTCCGGGCTGGTTTTGATAGTGCCAACGGGGTCCCACAATCTGCCATCAAGGACCGGGGCTGGTGACTTTTTGTTTCAGAGGGAAAGGCCCGTTGTTTATGTTTGGGGGCCATAGCCCCGGGTGGCGGCTGGCTCCTGAAAATCCGCGATACGCAGGATGCCTCCCAGACCCAAGCTGGCACCAGTGCCAGCTTCGGGCTGGTTTGATAGTGCCAACAGGTCCCACAATCTGCCATCAAGGACCGGGGCTGGTGAGTTTTTGTTTCAGAGGGAAAGGCCCGTTGTTTTATGTTTGGGGGCCATAGGCGGGTGGCGCGGCTGGCTCCTGAAAATCCGCGTCGTCACGGGATGCCTCCCAGAGCCAAGCTGGCACCAGTGCCAACTCGGGCTGGTTTGATTAGTGCTTAACGGGGTCCCACAATCTGCCATCAAGGACCGGGGCTGGTGAGTTTTGTTTCAGAGGGAAAGCGCCGTTGTTTTATGTTTGGGGGCGCGGCCGGAGTGGCGGCTGGCTCCTGAAAATCCCGCGTGCGCAGGATGCCTCCCAGACCCAAGCTGGCACCAGTGCCAACTTCGGGCTGGTTTGATAGTGCCAGCGGGGTCCCACAATCTGCCATCAAGGACCGGGGCTGGTGAGTTTTTGTTTCAAGGGAAAGGCCCGTTGTTTTATGTTTGGGGGCCATAGGCCGGGTGGCCGGCTGGCTCCTGAAAATCCGCGATCCGCGGGATGCCTCCCAGACCCAAGCTGGCACCAGTGCCAGCTCGGGCTGGTTTTGATAGTGCCAACGAGGTCCCACAATCTGCCATTAAGGCCGGGGCTGGTGAGTTTTTGTTTCAGAGGGAAAGGCCCGTTGTTTATGTTTGGGGGCCATAGGCCGGGGTGGCGGCTGGCTCCTGAAAATCCGCGTCGCAGGATGCCTCCCAGACCCAAGCTGGCACCAGTGCCAGCTTCGGGCTGGTTTGATAGTGCCAGCGAGGTCCCACAATCTGCCATCAAGGAACGGGGCTGGTGAGTTTTTGTTTCAGAGGGAAAGGCCCGTTGTTTTATGTTTTGGGGGGCTATTGTGCCCGGGTGGCCCGGCTGGCTCCTGAAAATCCAGCGATACGCAGGATGCCTCCCAGACCCAAGCTGGCACCAGTGCCAGCTCCGGGCTGGTTTGATAGTGCCAACGAGTCCCACAATCTGCCATCAAGGGCCGGGGCTGGTGAGTTTTTGTTTCAGAGGGAAAGGCCCGTTGTTTATGTTTGGGGGCCTATGCCCCGGTGGCCGGCTGGCTCCTGAAAATCCGCGATCGCAGGATGCCTCCCAGACCCAAGCTGGCACCAGTGCCAACTTCGGGCTGGTTTGATAGTGCTACAGCGAGTCCCACAATCTGCCATCAAGGACCGGGGCTGGTGAGTTTTTGTTTCAGAGGGAAAGGCCCGTTGTTTATGTTTGGGGGCCCTTGGCGCCGGGTGCCGGCTGGCTCCTGAAAATCCAGCGATACGCAGGATGCCTCCCAGACCCAAGCTGGCACCAGTGCCAGCTCGGGCTGGTTTGATAGTGCCAACAGGTCCCACAATCTGCCATCAAGGACCGGGGCTGGTGAGTTTTGTTTTACAGGGGAAAGGGCCCGTTGTTTTATGTTTGGGGGCCATAGGCCGGAGTGGCCGGCTGGCTCCTGAAAATCCGCGATGCCAGGATGCCTCCCAGACCCAAGCTGGCACCAGTGCCAACTTCGGGCTGGTTTGATAGTGCCAACGGAGTCCCACAATCTGCCATCCAAGGACCGGGGCTGGTGAGTTTTGTTTCAGAGGGAAAGGCCCGTTGTTTTATGTTTGGGGGCCTATGGCGCGGGGCGGCTGGCTCCTGAAAATCCCGCGATGTACGGGATGCCTCCCAGACCCAAGCTGGCACCAGTGCCAACTTCGGGCTGGTTTGATAGATGCCAGCGAGTCCCACAATCTGCCATCAAGGACCGGGGCTGGTGAGTTTTGTTTCAGAGGGAAAGGCCCGTTGTTTATGTTTGGGGGCCGTACGGCCCGGTGGCCAGCTGGCTCCTGAAAATCCAGCGATACACAGGATGCCTCCCAGACCCAAGCTGGCACCAGTGCCAGCTTCGGGCTGGTTTGATAGTGCCAACGAGGTCCCACAATCTGCCATCAAGGACCGGGGCTGGTGAGTTTTTGTTTCAGAGGGAAAGGCCCGTTGTTTTATGTTTGGGGGCCATAGGCCCGGTGGCCGGCTGGCTCCTGAAAATCCAGCGATCACGCAGGATGCCTCCCAGACCCAAGCTGGCACCAGTGCCAGCTTCGGGCTGGTTTTGATAGTGCCAGCGGAGTCCCACAATCTGCCATCAAGGACCGGGGCTGGTGAGTTTTTGTTTCAGAGGGAAAGGCCCGTTGTTTATGTTTGGGGGCCATAGGCCGGAGGTGGCCGGCTGGCTCCTGAAAATCCGCTGTACGTGGGATGCCTCCCAGACCCAAGCTGGCACCAGTGCCAGCTTCGGGCTGGTTTGATAGTACCAACGAGGTCCCACAATCTGCCATTAAGGACCGGGGCTGGTGAGTTTTTGTTTCAGAGGGAAAGGCCCGTTGTTTTATGTTTGGGGGGCCTGCGCCCGGAGTGGCGGCTGGCTCCTGAAAATCCAGCGATCGCAGGATGCCTCCCAGACCCAAGCTGGCACCAGTGCCAGCTTCGGGCTGGTTTTGATAGTGCCAGCGGGGTCCCACAATCTGCCATCAAGGACCGGGGCTGGTGAGTTTTTGTTTCAGAGGGAAAGGCCCGTTGTTTTATGTTTGGGGGCCATAGGCCGGGTGGCGGCTGGCTCCTGAAAATCCGCGATACGCAAGGATGCCTCCCAGAGCCAAGCTGGCACCAGTGCCAGCTTCGGGCTGGTTTGATAGTGCCAGCGGGTCCCACAATCTGCCATCAAGGACCGGGGCTGGTGATTTTGTTTTCAGAGGGAAAGGCCCGTTGTTTTATGTTTGGGGGCCATGTGCCCGGTGGTGCGGCTGGCTCCTGAAAATCGGCACACACAGGATGCCTCCCAGACCCAAGCTGGCACCAGTGCCAACTTCGGGCTGGTTTGATGAGTGCCAGCGGAGTCCCACAATCTGCCATCAAGGACCGGGGCTGGTGAGTTTTTGTTTCAGAGGGAAAGGCCCGTTGTTTTATGTTTGGGGGCCTGTGCCCGGAGTGCCGGCTGGCTCCTGAAAATCAGCGATACGCAGGATGCCTCCCAGACCCAAGCTGGCACCGAGTGCCAACTTCGGGCTGGTTTTGATAGTGTATAGCAGGTCCCACAATCTGCCATCAAGGACCGGGGCTGGTGAGTTTTGTTTCAGAGGGAAAGGCCCGTTGTTTTATGTTTGGGGGCCTGTGCCGGAGTAGCCGGCTGGCTCCTGAAAATCCAGCGTATCCGGGATGCCTCCCAGACCCAAGCTGGCACCAGTGCCAGCTTCGGGCTGGTTTGATAGTGCCAACGAGGTCCCACAATCTGCCATCAAGGCCGGGGCTGGTGAGTTTTTGTTTCAGAGGGAAAGGCCCGTTGTTTTATGTTTGGGGGCCATAGGCCGAGTGGCCGGCTGGCTCCTGAAAATCCGCGATCACAGGATGCCTCCCAGACCCAAGCTGGCACCAGTGCCAGCTTCGGGCTGGTTTGATAGTGCCAGCGGAGTCCCACAATCTGCCATCAAGGACGGGGCTGGTGAGTTTTGTTTCAAGGGGAAAGGCCCGTTGTTTTATGTTTGGGGGCCATAGGCCGGAGTGGCCGGCTGGCTCCTGAAAATCCGACGTCCGGGATGCCTCCCAGACCCAAGCTGGCACCAGTGCCAGCTTCGGGCTGGTTTGATAGTGCCAGCGGAGTCCCACAATCTGCCATCAAGGACCGGGGCTGGTGAGTTTTTGTTTCAGAGGGAAAGGCCCGTTGTTTATGTTTGGGGGCCTCGGCCGCGGGTGGCCGGCTGGCTCCTGAAAATGCGGCGATGCGCGGGATGCCTCCCAGACCCAAGCTGGCACCAGTGCCAGCTTCGGGCTGGTTTGATAGTGCCAGCGAGTCCCACAATCTGCCATCAAGGACCGGGGCTGGTGAGTTTTTGTTTCAGAGGGAAAGGCCCGTTGTTTTATGTTTGGGGGCCATAGGCCGGGTGGCGGCTGGCTCCTGAAAATCAGCGATCGCTGGGATGCCTCCCAGACCCAAGCTGGCACCAGTGCCAGCTTCGGGCTGGTTTGATAGTGCCAACGGAGTCCCACAATCTGCCATCAAGGACGGGGCTGGTGAGTTTTTGTTTCAGAGGGAAAGGCCCGTTGTTTATGTTTGGGGGCCATAGGCCGGAGTGGCCGGCTGGCTCCTGAAAATCCGCGATACGCAGGATGCCTCCCAGACCCAAGCTGGCACCAGTGCCAGCTTCGGGCTGGTTTGATAGTGCCAACGGAGTCCCACAATCTGCCATCAAGGACCGGGGCTGGTGAGTTTTGTTTCAGAGGGAAAGGCCCGTTGTTTTATGTTTGGGGGCCATAGGCCGGGTGGCCGACTGGCTCCTGAAAATCCGCGATATCAGGATGCCTCCCAGACCCAAGCTGGCACCAGTGCCAGCTTCGGGCTGGTTTGATAGTGCCAAGCGGGTCCCACAATCTGCCATCAAGGACCGGGGCTGGTGAGTTTTGTTTCAGAGGGAAAGGCCCGTTGTTTTATGTTTGGGGGCCATAGGCCGGAGTGGCGGACTGGCTCCTGAAAATCCGCGATACGCAGGATGCCTCCCAGACCCAAGCTGGCACCAGTGCCAACTTCGGGCTGGTTTGATAGTGCCAACGAGGTCCCACAATCTGCCATCAAGGACCGGGGCTGGTGGTTTTTGTTTCAGAGGGAAAGGCCCGTTGTTTATGTTTGGGGGCCATAGGCCGGGGTGGCGGCTGGCTCCTGAAAATCCCGCGATACGCAGGATGCCTCCCAGACCCAAGCTGGCACCAGTGCCAGCTTCGGGCTGGTTTGATAGTGCCAACGGTGTCCCACAATCTGCCATCAAGGACCGGGGCTGGTGAGTTTTTGTTTCAAGGGGAAAGGCCCGTTGTTTTATGTTTGGGGGCCATAGGCCGGGTGGCCGGCTGGCTCCTGAAAATCCGCGATACGCAGGATGCCTCCCAGACCCAAGCTGGCACCAGTGCCAACTTCGGGCTGGTTTGATAGTGCCAGCGGAGTCCCACAATCTGCCATCAAGGACCGGGGCTGGTGAGTTTTTGTTTCAGAGGGAAAGGCCCGTTGTTTTATGTTTGGGGGCCATAGGCCGGGTGGCCGGCTGGCTCCTGAAAATCCGCGTATCGCAGGATGCCTCCCAGACCCAAGCTGGCACCAGTGCCAGCTTCGGGCTGGTTTGATAGTGCCAGCGGAGTCCCACAATCTGCCATCAAGGACCGGGGCTGGTGAGTTTTTGTTTCAGAGGGAAAGGCCCGTTGTTTTATGTTTGGGGGCCATAGGCCGGAGTGGCCGGCTGGCTCCTGAAAATACGCGATGCGCAGGATGCCTCCCAGACCCAAGCTGGCACCAGTGCCAACTCGGGCTGGTTTGATAGTGCCAACGGAGTCCCACAATCTGCCATCAAGGACCGGGGCTGGTGAGTTTTTGTTTCAGAGGGAAAGGCCCGTTGTTTTATGTTTGGGGGCCATAGGCCCGGGTGGCCGGCTGGCTCCTGAAAATCCGCGTACGCAGGATGCCTCCCAGACCCAAGCTGGCACCAGTGCCAGCTTCGGGCTGGTTTGATAGTGCCAGCGGAGTCCCACAATCTGCCATCAAGGACGGGGCTGGTGAGTTTTTGTTTCAGAGGGAAAGGCCCGTTGTTTTATGTTTGGGGGCCATAGGCCCGGGTGGCCGGCTGGCTCCTGAAAATCCAGCGATCGCACAGGATGCCTCCCAGACCCAAGCTGGCACCAGTGCCAACTTCGGGCTGGTTTGATAGTGCCAACGGGTCCCACAATCTGCCATCAAGGACCGGGGCTGGTGAGTTTTTGTTTCAGAGGGAAAGGCCCGTTGTTTTATGTTTGGGGGCCATAGGCCGGGGTGGCCGGCTGGCTCCTGAAAATCCGCGATCGCAGGATGCCTCCCAGACCCAAGCTGGCACCAGTGCCAGCTCGGGCTGGTTTGATAGTGCCAACGGGTCCCACAATCTGCCATCAAGGACCGGGGCTGGTGAGTTTTTGTTTCAGAGGGAAAGGCCCGTTGTTTATGTTTGGGGGCCATAGGCCGGAGTGGCCGGCTGGCTCCTGAAAATCCGCGATACGCAGGATGCCTCCCAGACCCAAGCTGGCACCAGTGCCAGCTTCGGGCTGGTTTGATAGTGCCAACGGAGTCCCACAATCTGCCATCAAGGACGGGGCTGGTGAGTTTTTGTTTCAGAGGGAAAGGCCCGTTGTTTTATGTTTGGGGGCCATAGGCCGGGTGGCCGGCTGGCTCCTGAAAATCCGCGATGCGCAGGATGCCTCCCAGACCCAAGCTGGCACCAGTGCCAGCTTCGGGCTGGTTTGATAGTGCCAACGGAGTCCCACAATCTGCCATCAAGGACCGGGGCTGGTGAGTTTTTGTTTCAGAGGGAAAGGCCCGTTGTTTTATGTTTGGGGGCCATAGGCCGGAGGTGCCGGCTGGCTCCTGAAAATCCGCGTCGCAGGATGCCTCCCCAGACCCAAGCTGGCACCAGTGCCAACTTCGGGCTGGTTTTGATAGTGCCAACGAGGTCCCACAATCTGCCATCAAGGACCGGGGCTGGTGAGTTTTGTTTCAGAGGGAAAGGCCCGTTGTTTTTATGTTTGGGGGCCATAGGCCCGGGTGGCCGGCTGGCTCCTGAAAATCCGCGATCAGCGATGCGCAGGATGCCTCCCAGACCCAAGCTGGCACCAGTGCCAGCTTCGGGCTGGTTTGATAGTGCCAGCGAGTCCCACAATCTGCCATCAAGGACCGGGGCTGGTGAGTTTTTGTTTCAGGGGAAAGGCCCGTTGTTTTATGTTTGGGGGCCTAGGCCGGGTGGCCGGCTGGCTCCTGAAAATCCGCGATACACGGGATGCCTCCCAGACCCAAGCTGGCACCAGTGCCAGCTTCGGGCTGGTTTGATAGTGCCAGCGAGTCCCACAATCTGCCATCAAGGACGGGGCTGGTGAGTTTTTGTTTCAGAGGGAAAGGCCCGTTGTTTTATGTTTGGGGGCCTAGGCCCGGGTGGCCGGCTGGCTCCTGAAAATCCAGCGATACGCAGGATGCCTCCCAGACCCAAGCTGGCACCAGTGCCAGCTTCGGGCTGGTTTGATAGTGCCAGCGAGTCCCACAATCTGCCATCAAGGACCGGGGCTGGTGAGTTTTTGTTTCAGAGGGGAAGGCCCGTTGTTTTATGTTTGGGGGCCATAGGCCCGGAGTGGCCGGCTGGCTCCTGAAAATCCGCGATCGCAGGATGCCTCCCAGACCCAAGCTGGCACCAGTGCCAACTTCGGGCTGGTTTGATAGTGCCAGCGGAGTCCCACAATCTGCCATCAAGGACCGGGGCTGGTGAGTTTTTGTTTCAGAGGGAAAGGCCCGTTGTTTTATGTTTGGGGGCCATAGTGCCCCGGGGTGGCCGGCTGGCTCCTGAAAATCCAGCGATACGCAGGATGCCTCCCAGACCCAAGCTGGCACCAGTGCCAGCTCGGGCTGGTTTGATAGTGCCAGCGGAGTCCCACAATCTGCCATCAAGGACCGGGGCTGGTGAGTTTTTGTTTCAGAGGGAAAGGCCCGTTGTTTATGTTTGGGGGCCATAGGCCCGGAGTGGCCGGCTGGCTCCTGAAAATCCGCGATCACAGGATGCCTCCCAGACCCAAGCTGGCACCAGTGCCAGCTTCGGGCTGGTTTGATAGTGCCAACGGAGTCCCACAATCTGCCATCAAGGACCGGGGCTGGTGAGTTTTGTTTCAGAGGGAAAGGCCCGTTGTTTATGTTTGGGGGCCATAGGCCCGGGGTGGCGGCTGGCTCCTGAAAATCCGCGATACGCAGGATGCCTCCCAGACCCAAGCTGGCACCAGTGCCAGCTTCGGGCTGGTTTGATAGTGCCAGCGAGTCCCACAATCTGCCATCAAGGACCGGGGCTGGTGAGTTTTGTTTCAGAGGAAAGGCCCGTTGTTTTATGTTTGGGGGCCATAGGCCCGGGTGGCCGGCTGGCTCCTGAAAATCCGCGATACGCGGGATGCCTCCCAGACCCAAGCTGGCACCAGTGCCAGCTTCGGGCTGGTTTGATAGTGCCAGCGAGGTCCCACAATCTGCCATCAAGGACCGGGGCTGGTGAGTTTTTGTTTCAGAGGGAAAGGCCCGTTGTTTATGTTTGGGGGCCATAGGGCCCGGGTGGCCGGCTGGCTCCTGAAAATCCGCGATACGCAGGATGCCTCCCAGACCCAAGCTGGCACCAGTGCCAGCTTCGGGCTGGTTTGATAGTGCCAACGGAGTCCCACAATCTGCCATCAAGGACCGGGGCTGGTGAGTTTTGTTTCAGAGGAAAAGCCCGTTGTTTTATGTTTTGGGGGCCTATAGCCCGGGTGGCCGGCTGGCTCCTGAAAATCCGCGATACGCAGGATGCCTCCCAGACCCAAGCTGGCACCAGTGCCAACTCGGGCTGGTTTGATAGTGCCAGCAGGTCCCACAATCTGCCATCAAGGACCGGGGCTGGTGAGTTTTGTTTCAGAGGGAAAGGCCCGTTGTTTATGTTTGGGGGCCATAGGCCCGGGTGGCCGGCTGGCTCCTGAAAATCAGCGATCGCAGGGATGCCTCCCAGACCCAAGCTGGCACCAGTGCCAACTTCGGGCTGGTTTGATAGTGCCAGCGGAGTCCCACAATCTGCCATCAAGGACCGGGGCTGGTGAGTTTTGTTTCAGAGGGAAAGGCCCGTTGTTTTATGTTTGGGGGCCATAGGCCCGGGTGGCCGGCTGGCTCCTGAAAATCCGCGATCACCAGGATGCCTCCCAGACCCAAGCTGGCACCAGTGCCAGCTTCGGGCTGGTTTGATAGTGCCAACGGAGTCCCACAATCTGCCATCAAGGACCGGGGCTGGTGAATTTTTGTTTCAGAGGGAAAGGCCCGTTGTTTATGTTTGGGGGCCCATAGGCCGGAGTGGCCGGCTGGCTCCTGAAAATCCGCGATCGCAGGATGCCTCCCAGACCCAAGCTGGCACCAGTGCCAGCTTCGGGCTGGTTTGATAGTGCCAGCAGGTCCCACAATCTGCCATCAAGGACCGGGGCTGGTGATTTTTGTTTCAGAGGGAAAGGCCCGTTGTTTTATGTTTGGGGGCCATAGGCCCGGGTGGCCGGCTGGCTCCTGAAAATCCGCGATACGCAGGATGCCTCCCAGACCCAAGCTGGCACCAGTGCCAACTTCGGGCTGGTTTGATAGTGCCAACGGAGTCCCACAATCTGCCATCAAGGACCGGGGCTGGTGAGTTTTTGTTTCAGAGGAAAGGCCCGTTGTTTATGTTTGGGGGCCATAGGCCCCGGAGTGGCCGGCTGGCTCCTGAAAATCCGCGATGCACAGGATGCCTCCCAGACCCAAGCTGGCACCAGTGCCAACTCGGGCTGGTTTGATAGTGCCAGCGAGTCCCACAATCTGCCATCAAGGACCGGGGCTGGTGAGTTTTTGTTTCAGAGGGAAAGGCCGTTGTTTATGTTTGGGGGCCCTAGGCCCGGGTGGCCGGCTGGCTCCTGAAAATCCAGCGATCGCAGGATGCCTCCCAGACCCAAGCTGGCACCAGTGCCAACTCGGGCTGGTTTGATAGTGCCAGCGGAGTCCCACAATCTGCCATCAAGGACCGGGGCTGGTGATTTTTGTTTCAGAGGGAAAGGCCCGTTGTTTATGTTTTGGGGGCCATAGGCCGGGTGGCCGGCTGGCTCCTGAAAATCCAGCGATACGCAGGATGCCTCCCAGACCCAAGCTGGCACCAGTGCCAACTCGGGCTGGTTTGATAGTGCCAACGGAGTCCCACAATCTGCCATCAAGGACCGGGGCTGGTGAGTTTTTGTTTCAGAGGGAAAGGCCCGTTGTTTATGTTTGGGGGCCATAGGCCCGGGTGGCCGGCTGGCTCCTGAAAATCCGCGTCGCAGGATGCCTCCCAGACCCAAGCTGGCACCAGTGCCAGCTCGGGCTGGTTTGATAGTGCCAGCGGAGTCCCACAATCTGCCATCAAGGACCGGGGCTGGTGAGTTTTTGTTTCAGAGGGAAAGGCCCGTTGTTTATGTTTGGGGGCCATAGCCCCGGGTGGCCGGCTGGCTCCTGAAAATCCGCGATGCGCAGGATGCCTCCCAGACCCAAGCTGGCACCAGTGCCAACTCGGGCTGGTTTGATAGTGCCAACGAGGTCCCACAATCTGCCATCAAGGACCGGGGCTGGTGAGTTTTGTTTCAGAGGGAAAGGCCCGTTGTTTATGTTTGGGGGCCTATAGGCCCGGGTGGCGGCTGGCTCCTGAAAATCCGCGATCACGGGATGCCTCCCAGACCCAAGCTGGCACCAGTGCCAGCTCGGGCTGGTTTGATAGTGCCAACGAGGTCCCACAATCTGCCATCAAGGACCGGGGCTGGTGAGTTTTTGTTTCAGAGGGAAAGGCCCGTTGTTTTATGTTTGGGGGCCATAGGCCGGTGGCCGGCTGGCTCCTGAAAATCCGCGCGTCACCAGGATGCCTCCCAGACCCAAGCTGGCACCAGTGCCAGCTCGGGCTGGTTTGATAGTGCCAGCGGGGTCCCACAATCTGCCATCAAGGACCGGGGCTGGTGACTTTTTGTTTCAGAGGGAAAGGCCCGTTGTTTATGTTTGGGGCCATAGGCCCGGAGTGGCCGGCTGGCTCCTGAAAATCCGCGATGCGCAGGATGCCTCCCAGACCCAAGCTGGCACCAGTGCCAACTCGGGCTGGTTTGATAGTGCCAACGAGGTCCCACAATCTGCCATCAAGGACCGGGGCTGGTGAGTTTTTGTTTCAGAGGGAAAGGCCCGTTGTTTATGTTTGGGGGCCATAGGCCCGGGGTGGCCGGCTGGCTCCTGAAAATCCGCGATACACAGGATGCCTCCCAGACCCAAGCTGGCACCAGTGCCAGCTTCGGGCTGGTTTGATAGTGCCAACGGGTCCCACAATCTGCCATCAAGGACCGGGGCTGGTGAGTTTTGTTTCAGAGGAAAGGCCCGTTGTTTATGTTTGGGGGCCATAGGCCGGAGTGGCCGGCTGGCTCCTGAAAATCCCGCGATACGCAGGATGCCTCCCAGACCCAAGCTGGCACCAGTGCCAACTTCGGGCTGGTTTGATAGTGCCAACGAGGTCCCACAATCTGCCATCAAGGACCGGGGCTGGTGAGTTTTGTTTCAGAGGGAAAGGCCCGTTGTTTATGTTTGGGGGCCATAGGCCGAGGTGGCCGGCTGGCTCCTGAAAATCCGCGATACGCGGGATGCCTCCCAGACCCAAGCTGGCACCAGTGCCAACTCGGGCTGGTTTGATAGTGCCAACAGGTCCCACAATCTGCCATCAAGGACCGGGGCTGGTGAGTTTTGTTTCAGAGGAAAGGCCCGTTGTTTATGTTTGGGGGCCTATGCCCGGAGTGGCCGGCTGGCTCCTGAAAATCCAGCGATCACGCAGGATGCCTCCCAGACCCAAGCTGGCACCAGTGCCAACTCGGGCTGGTTTGATAGTGCCAACGGAGTCCCACAATCTGCCATCAGGACCGGGGCTGGTGAGTTTTTGTTTCAGAGGGAAAGGCCCGTTGTTTATGTTTGGGGGCCTGTACCCGGGGTGGCCGGCTGGCTCCTGAAAATCCAGCGTCACACGGGATGCCTCCCAGACCCAAGCTGGCACCAGTGCCAACTCGGGCTGGTTTGATAGTGCCAACGGAGTCCCACAATCTGCCATCAAGGACCGGGGCTGGTGAGTTTTTTGTTTCAGAGGGAAAGGCCCGTTGTTTATGTTTGGGGGCCATAGGCCCGGGTGGCCGGCTGGCTCCTGAAAATCGCGATGCGCAGGATGCCTCCCAGACCCAAGCTGGCACCAGTGCCAACTCAGGCTGGTTTGATAGTGCCAGCAGGTCCCACAATCTGCCACCAAGGACCGGGGCTGGTGACTTTTGTTTCAGAGGGAAAGGCCCGTTGTTTATGTTTGGGGGCCATAGGCCCGGGTGGCCGGCTGGCTCCTGAAAATCGCGATACGCAGGATGCCTCCCAGACCCAAGCTGGCACCAGTGCCAACTCGGGCTGGTTTGATAGTGCCAACGGAGTCCCACAATCTGCCATCAGGACCGGGGCTGGTGAGTTTTGTTTCAGAGGGAAAGGCCCGTTGTTTATGTTTGGGGGCCATAGGCCCGGGGTGGCCGGCTGGCTCCTGAAAATCAGCGTCGCTCAGGATGCCTCCCAGACCCAAGCTGGCACCAGTGCCAACTTCGGGCTGGTTTGATAGTGCCAACGGAGTCCCACAATCTGCCATCAAGGACCGGGGCTGGTGAGTTTTTTGTTTCAGAGGGAAAGGCCCGTTGTTTATGTTTGGGGGCCATAGGCCGGGTGGCCGGCTGGCTCCTGAAAATCCGCGATACGCAGGATGCCTCCCAGACCCAAGCTGGCACCAGTGCCAACTTCGGGCTGGTTTGATAGTGCCAGCGGAGTCCCACAATCTGCCATCAAGGACCGGGGCTGGTGAGTTTTTGTTTCAGAGGGAAAGGCCCGTTGTTTATGTTTGGGGGCCATAGGCCCGGAGTGGCCGGCTGGCTCCTGAAAATCCAGCGATACGCAGGATGCCTCCCAGACCCAAGCTGGCACCAGTGCCAACTCAGGCTGGTTTGATAGTGCCAGCGAGGTCCCACAATCTGCCATCAAGGACCGGGGCTGGTGAGTTTTTGTTTCAGAGGGAAAGGCCGTTGTTTATGTTTGGGGGCCATAGGCCCGGAGTGGCGGCTGGCTCCTGAAAATCCAGCGATACGCAGGATGCCTCCCAGACCCAAGCTGGCACCAGTGCCAACTTCGGGCTGGTTTGATAGTGCCAATGAGGTCCCACAATCTGCCACCAGGACCGGGGCTGGTGAGTTTTGTTTCAGAGGGAAAGGCCCGTTGTTTATGTTTGGGGGCCATAGTGCGGTGGCTCGGCTATTAAGTCACCATGCACTCCTCTGGGATGCCTCCCAGCCCAAGCTGGCACCAGTGCCTCTCGGGCTGGTTTGATAGGAGCCAGGTCCCACAATCTGCCATCAAGGACGGGGCTGGTGAGTTTTGTTTCAGGAAGGGAAAGGCCCGTTGTTTATGTTTGGGGGCTCGGCGGTGGCCGGCTGGCTCCTGAAAATCACGATGCGCAGGATGCCTCCCCCAGACCCAAGCTGGCACCAGTGCCAACTTCGGGCTGGTTTGATAGTGCCAACGGAGTCCCACAATCTGCCATCAAGGACCGGGGCTGGTGAGTTTTTGTTTCAGAGGGAAAGGCCCGTTGTTTTATGTTTGGGGGCCATAGGCCGGGTGACCGGCTGGCTCCTGAAAATCCGCGATCGCGGGATGCCTCCCAGACCCAAGCTGGCACCAGTGCCAGCTTCGGGCTGGTTTGATAGTGCCAGCGAGGTCCCACAATCTGCCATCAAGGACCGGGGCTGGTGAGTTTTGTTTCAGAGGGAAGGCCCGTTGTTTTATGTTTGGGGGCCATAGGCCGGGGTGGCCGGCTGGCTCCTGAAAATCCAGCGATACGCAGGATGCCTCCCAGACCCAAGCTGGCACCAGTGCCAACTTCGGGCTGGTTTGATAGTGCCAACAGGTCCCACAATCTGCCATCAAGGACCGGGGCTGGTGAGTTTTGTTTCAGAGGGAAAGGCCGTTGTTTATGTTTTGGGGGCCATAGGCCCGGGTGGCCGGCTGGCTCCTGAAAATCCAGCGTACGCAGGATGCCTCCCAGACCCAAGCTGGCACCAGTGCCAACTTCGGGCTGGTTTGATAGTGCCAACGGAGTCCCACAATCTGCCATCAAGGACCGGGGCTGGTGAGTTTTTGTTTCAGAGGGAAAGGCCCGTTGTTTATGTTTGGGGGGCCATAGGCCCGGAGTGGCCGGCTGGCTCCTGAAAATCAACGATCACGCAGGATGCCTCCCAGACCCAAGCTGGCACCAGTGCCAACTCGGGCTGGTTTGATAGTACCAACGAGGTCCCACAATCTGCCATCAAGGACCGGGGCTGGTGATTTTTTGTTTCAGAGGGAAAGGCCCGTTGTTTATGTTTGGGGGCCTAGGCCCGGAGTGGCGGCTGGCTCCTGAAAATCGCGATGCGCGGGATGCCTCCCAGACCCAAGCTGGCACCAGTGCCAACTTCGGGCTGGTTTGATAGTGCCAGCGGAGTCCCACAATCTGCCATCAGGACCGGGGCTGGTGAGTTTTTGTTTCAGAGGGAAAGGCCCGTTGTTTATGTTTGGGGGCCTGTGGCCCGGGTGGCCGGCTGGCTCCTGAAAATCCGCGATACGCAGGATGCCTCCCAGACCCAAGCTGGCACCAGTGCCAACTTCAGGCTGGTTTGATAGTGCCAACGGAGTCCCACAATCTGCCATCAAGGACCGGGGCTGGTGAGTTTTGTTTCAGAGGGAAAGGCCCGTTGTTTATGTTTGGGGGCCATAGGCCGGAGTGGCCGGCTGGCTCCTGAAAATCCGCGATACGCAGGATGCCTCCCAGACCCAAGCTGGCACCAGTGCCAACTCGGGCTGGTTTGATAGTGCCAACGGAGTCCCACAATCTGCCATCAAGGACCCGGGGCTGGTGAGTTTTGTTTCAGAGGGAAAGGCCCGTTGTTTTATGTTTGGGGGCCATAGGCCCGGGTGGCCGGCTGGCTCCTGAAAATCACGATACACAGGATGCCTCCCAGACCCAAGCTGGCACCAGTGCCAACTTCGGGCTGGTTTGATAGTGCCAGCGAGTCCCACAATCTGCCATCAAGGACCGGGGCTGGTGAGTTTTGTTTCAGAGGGAAAGCCCGTTGTTTATGTTTGGGGGCCATAGGCCGGGTGGCCGGCTGGCTCCTGAAAATCCAGCGTCGCGGGATGCCTCCCAGACCCAAGCTGGCACCAGTGCCAGCTTCGGGCTGGTTTGATAGTGCCAACGGAGTCCCACAATCTGCCATCAAGGACCGGGGCTGGTGAGTTTTGTTTCAGAGGGAAAGGCCCGTTGGTTTATGTTTGGGGGCCATAGGCGCGGGGTGGCCCGGCTGGCTCCTGAAAAATCCGCGATACGCAGGATGCCTCCCAGACCCAAGCTGGCACCAGTGCCAACTTCGGGCTGGTTTGATAGTGCCAGCGAGGTCCCACAATCTGCCATCAAGGACCCGGGGCTGGTGACTTTTTGTTTCAGAGGAAAGGCCCGTTGTTTATGTTTGGGGGCCATAGGCCCGGGTGGCCCGGCTGGCTCCTGAAAATCCGCGATACGCGGGATGCCTCCCAGACCCAAGCTGGCACCAGTGCCAGCTCGGGCTGGTTTGATAGTGCCAGCGGAGTCCCACAATCTGCCATCAGGACCGGGGCTGGTGATTTTTGTTTCAGAGGGAAAGGCCCGTTGTTTATGTTTTGGGGGCATAGGCCGGGGTGGCCGGCTGGCTCCTGAAAATCCGCGATCACACAGGATGCCTCCCAGACCCAAGCTGGCACCAGTGCCAACTCGGGCTGGTTTGATAGTGCCAACGGAGTCCCACAATCTGCCATCAAGGACCGGGGCTGGTGAGTTTTTGTTTCAGAGGGAAAGGCCCGTTGTTTATGTTTGGGGGCCATAGGCCGGGTGGCCGACTGGCTCCTGAAAATCAGCGATACGCAGGATGCCTCCCAGACCCAAGCTGGCACCAGTGCCAGCTCGGGCTGGTTTGATAGTGCCAACAGAGTCCCACAATCTGCCATCAAGGACCGGGGCTGGTGACTTTTGTTTCAGAGGGAAAGGCCCGTTGTTTATGTTTGGGGGCCTATAGCCCGGGTGGCCGGCTGGCTCCTGAAAATCCGCGTTACGCGGGATGCCTCCCAGACCCAAGCTGGCACCAGTGCCAACTCGAGGCTGGTTTGATAGTGCCAACGAGTCCCACAATCTGCCATCAAGGACCGGGGCTGGTGAGTTTTGTTTCAGAGGGAAAGGCCCGTTGTTTTATGTTTGGGGGCCATAGGCCCGGGTGGCAGCTGGCTCCTGAAAATCCGCGATACGCAGGATGCCTCCCAGACCCAAGCTGGCACCAGTGCCAACTCAGGCTGGTTTGATAGTGCCAACGAGGTCCCACAATCTGCCATCAAGGACCGGGGCTGGTGAGTTTTGTTTCAGAGGGAAAGGCCCGTTGTTTTATGTTTGGGGGCCATAGGCCCCGGGTGGCCGACTGGCTCCTGAAAATCGCGTCGCGGGATGCCTCCCAGACCCAAGCTGGCACCAGTGCCAACTCGGGCTGGTTTGATAGTGCCAACAGAGTCCCACAATCTGCCATCAAGGACCGGGGCTGGTGATTTTTGTTTCAGAGGGAAAGGCCCGTTGTTTATGTTTGGGGGCCATAGGCCCGGAGTGGCCGACTGGCTCCTGAAAATCAGCGATCACACGGGATGCCTCCCAGACCCAAGCTGGCACCAGTGCCAACTTCGGGCTGGTTTGATAGTGCCAGCAGGAGTCCCACAATCTGCCATCAAGGACCGGGGCTGGTGAGTTTTGTTTCAGAGGGAAAGGCCCGTTGTTTATGTTTGGGGCCCTAGGCCCGGGGTGGCCGGCTGGCTCCTGAAACCCCCGCTCGCTGACTCCCAACCCAAGCTAGTGCCAACTCGGGCTGGTTTGATAGTGCCAACGGGTCCCACAATCTGCCATCAAGGACCGGGGCTGGTGATTTTTTGTTTCAGAGGGAAAGGCCGTTGTTTATGTTTGGGGCCATAGGCCCGGGTGGCCGGCTGGCTCCTGAAAATCCGCGATACGCAGGATGCCTCCCAGACCCAAGCTGGCACCAGTGCCAACTCGGGCTGGTTTGATAGTGCCAGCGGAGTCCCACAATCTGCCATCAAGGACCGGGGCTGGTGAGTTTTGTTTCAAGGGAAAGGCCCGTTGTTTTATGTTTGGGGGCCTAGGCCGGGTGGCGGCTGGCTCCTGAAAATCCAGCGATCACAGGATGCCTCCCAGACCCAAGCTGGCACCAGTGCCAACTCGGGCTGGTTTGATAGTGCCAGCGAGGTCCCACAATCTGCCATCAAGGACCGGGGCTGGTGAGTTTTGTTTCAGAGGGAAAGGCCCGTTGTTTTATGTTTGGGGGCCGTAGCCCGGAGGTGGCCGGCTGGCTCCTGAAAATCGCGATCGGCAGGATGCCTCCCAGACCCAAGCTGGCACCAGTGCCAGCTTCGGGCTGGTTTGATAGTGCCAACGGGGTCCCACAATCTGCCATCAAGGACCGGGGCTGGTGAGTTTTGTTTCAGAGGGAAAGGCCCGTTGTTTATGTTTTGGGGGCCATAGGCCGGAGTGGCCGGCTGGCTCCTGAAAATCCGCGATACGCAGGGATGCCTCCCAGACCCAAGCTGGCACCAGTGCCAACTCGGGCTGGTTTGATAGTGCCAACGGAGTCCCACAATCTGCCATCAAGGACCGGGGCTGGTGAGTTTTTGTTTCAGAGGGAAAGGCCCGTTGTTTTATGTTTTGGGGGCCTAGGCCCGGGTGGCCGGCTGGCTCCTGAAAATCCGCGATGCGCAGGATGCCTCCCAGACCCAAGCTGGCACCAGTGCCAGCTCGGGCTGGTTTGATAGTGCCAACGGAGTCCCACAATCTGCCACCAGGCCGGGGCTGGTGAGTTTTTGTTTCAGAGGAAAGGCCCGTTGTTTATGTTTGGGGGCCATGGGCCCGGGTGGCAGCTGGCTCCTGAAAATCCGCGATGCGTCAGGATGCCTCCCAGACCCAAGCTGGCACCAGTGCCAGCTCGGGCTGGTTTGATAGTGCCAACAGGTCCCACAATCTGCCATCAAGGACCGGGGCTGGTGAGTTTTTGTTTCAGAGGGAAAGGCCCGTTGTTTATGTTTGGGGGCCTAGGCCCGGGGTGGCCGGCTGGCTCCTGAAAATCCACGATACACAGGATGCCTCCCAGACCCAAGCTGGCACCAGTGCCAACTTCGGGCTGGTTTGATAGTGCCAACGAGGTCCCACAATCTGCCATCAAGGACCGGGGCTGGTGAGTTTTTGTTTCAGAGGGAAAGGCCCGTTGTTTATGTTTTGGGGGCCATAGGCCCGGGTGGCCGGCTGGCTCCTGAAAATCCGCGATCGCAGGATGCCTCCCAGACCAAGCTGGCACCAGTGCCAACTCGGGCTGGTTTGATAGTGCCAACGGAGTCCCACAATCTGCCATCAAGGACCGGGGCTGGTGAGTTTTTGTTTCAGAGGAAAGGCCGTTGTTTATGTTTGGGGGCCATAGGCCCGGGTGGCCGGCTGGCTCCTGAAAATCAGCGATACGCGCAGGATGCCTCCCAGACCCAAGCTGGCACCAGTGCCAACTCGGGCTGGTTTGATAGTGCCAACGAGGTCCCACAATCTGCCATCAAGGACCGGGGCTGGTGAGTTTTTGTTTCAGAGGGAAAGGCCCGTTGTTTATGTTTGGGGGCCATAGGCCCGGGTGGCGGCTGGCTCCTGAAAATCCGCGATCGCAGGATGCCTCCCAGACCCAAGCTGGCACCAGTGCCAACTCGGGCTGGTTTGATAGTGCCAACGAGGTCCCACAATCTGCCATCCAGGACCGGGGCTGGTGAGTTTTTGTTTCAGAGGGAAAGGCCCGTTGTTTATGTTTGGGGGCCATAGGCCCGGGTGGCCGGCTGGCTCCTGAAAATCCGCGATGCGCAGGATGCCTCCCAGACCCAAGCTGGCACCAGTGCCAACTCGGGCTGGTTTGATAGTGCCAGCGGAGTCCCACAATCTGCCATCAAGGACCGGGGCTGGTGAGTTTTTGTTTCAGAGGGAAAGGCCCGTTGTTTATGTTTGGGGGCCATGGGCCGGGTGGCCGGCTGGCTCCTGAAAATCCAGCGATACCGCAGGATGCCTCCCAGACCCAAGCTGGCACCAGTGCCAGCTCGGGCTGGTTTGATAGTGCCAGCGGGTCCCACAATCTGCCATCAAGGACCGGGGCTGGTGAGTTTTTGTTTCAGAGGGAAAGGCCCGTTGTTTATGTTTGGGGGCCTGGCCCGGGGTGGCGGCTGGCTCCTGAAAATCCAGCGATACGCAGGATGCCTCCCAGACCCAAGCTGGCACCAGTGCCAACTTCGGGCTGGTTTGATAGTGCCAACGGAGTCCCACAATCTGCCATCAGGACCGGGGCTGGTGAGTTTTTGTTTCAGAGGGAAAGGCCCGTTGTTTATGTTTGGGGGCCATATGCCCGGGTGGCCCGGCTGGCTCCTGAAAATCCGCGATGCGCAGGATGCCTCCCAGACCCAAGCTGGCACCAGTGCCAACTCGGGCTGGTTTGATAGTGCCAACGAGGTCCCACAATCTGCCATCAAGGACCGGGGCTGGTGAGTTTTTGTTTCAGAGGGAAAGGCCCGTTGTTTATGTTTGGGGGCCATAGGCCGGGTGGCCGGCTGGCTCCTGAAAATCCGCGATACGCAGGATGCCTCCCAGACCCAAGCTGGCACCAGTGCCAACTCGGGCTGGTTTGATAGTGCCAACGGAGTCCCACAATCTGCCATCAAGGACCGGGGCTGGTGAGTTTTGTTTCAGAGGGAAAGGCCCGTTGTTTATGTTTGGGGGCCATAGGCCCGGGTGGCCGGCTGGCTCCTGAAAATCCAGCGTGCGCAGGATGCCTCCCAGACCCAAGCTGGCACCAGTGCCAGCTCGGGCTGGTTTGATAGTGCCAACGAGGTCCCACAATCTGCCATCAAGGACCGGGGCTGGTGAGTTTTGTTTCAGAGGGAAAGGCCCGTTGTTTATGTTTGGGGGCCTGTGCCCGGGTGGCCGGCTGGCTCCTGAAAATCCAGCGATCGCAGGATGCCTCCCAGACCCAAGCTGGCACCAGTGCCAACTCGGGCTGGTTTGATAGTGCCAACGGAGTCCCACAATCTGCCATCAAGGACCGGGGCTGGTGAGTTTTGTTTCAGAGGGAAAGGCCCGTTGTTTTATGTTTGGGGGCCTGTGCCCGGGTGGCGGCTGGCTCCTGAAAATCAGCGATGCATGGGATGCCTCCCAGACCCAAGCTGGCACCAGTGCCAACTCGGGCTGGTTTGATAGTGCCAACGAGTCCCACAATCTGCCATCAAGGACCGGGGCTGGTGAGTTTTTTGTTTCAGAGGAAAGGCCCGTTGTTTTATGTTTGGGGGCCATAGGCCGGGTGGCCGGCTGGCTCCTGAAAATCCGCGATCGCAGGATGCCTCCCAGACCCAAGCTGGCACCAGTGCCAACTCGGGCTGGTTTGATAGTGCCAGCGGAGTCCCACAATCTGCCATCAAGGACCGGGGCTGGTGAGTTTTGTTTCAGAGGGAAAGGCCCGTTGTTTATGTTTGGGGGCCTGTGCCCCGGGTGGCGGCTGGCTCCTGAAAATCCGCGATCGCCAGGATGCCTCCCAGACCCAAGCTGGCACCAGTGCCAACTTCGGGCTGGTTTGATAGTGCCAGCGGAGTCCCACAATCTGCCATCAAGGACCGGGGCTGGTGAGTTTTTGTTTCAGAGGGAAAGGCCCGTTGTTTATGTTTGGGGGCCTGTGCCGGGGTGGCCGGCTGGCTCCTGAAAATCCAGCGATCGCTCAGGATGCCTCCCAGACCCAAGCTGGCACCAGTGCCAACTTCGGGCTGGTTTGATAGTGCCAGCGAGTCCCACAATCTGCCATCAAGGACCGGGGCTGGTGAGTTTTGTTTCAGAGGGAAAGGCCCGTTGTTTATGTTTGGGGGCCATAGGCCGGGGTGGCCGGCTGGCTCCTGAAAATCAGCGATCGCGGGATGCCTCCCAGACCCAAGCTGGCACCAGTGCCAGCTTCGGGCTGGTTTGATAGTGCCAACGGAGTCCCACAATCTGCCATCAAGGACCGGGGCTGGTGAGTTTTGTTTCAGAGGGAAAGGCCCGTTGTTTATGTTTGGGGGCCTAGGCCGGGTGGCCGGCTGGCTCCTGAAAATCGCGATCGCAGGATGCCTCCCAGACCCAAGCTGGCACCAGTGCCAACTTCGGGCTGGTTTGATAGTGCCAACAGGTCCCACAATCTGCCATCAAGGACCGGGGCTGGTGAGTTTTGTTTCAGAGGGAAAGGCCCGTTGTTTATGTTTGGGGGGCCATAGGCCGGGTGGCCGGCTGGCTCCTGAAAATCGCGATGCGCGGGATGCCTCCCAGACCCAAGCTGGCACCAGTGCCAGCTCGGGCTGGTTTGATAGTGCCAGCGGGTCCCACAATCTGCCATCAAGGACCGGGGCTGGTGAGTTTTTGTTTCAGAGGGAAAGGCCCGTTGTTTATGTTTGGGGGCCATAGGCCGGAGTGGCCGGCTGGCTCCTGAAAATCCGCGATGCGCAGGATGCCTCCCAGACCCAAGCTGGCACCAGTGCCAGCTTCGGGCTGGTTTGATAGTGCCAGCGAGTCCCACAATCTGCCATCAAGGCCGGGGCTGGTGAGTTTTTGTTTCAGAGGGAAAGGCCCGTTGTTTTATGTTTGGGGGCCAGTGCCCGGGGTGGCCGGCTGGCTCCTGAAAATCCGCGATCGCAGGATGCCTCCCAGACCCAAGCTGGCACCAGTGCCAACTCGGGCTGGTTTGATAGTGCCAGCGGGTCCCACAATCTGCCATCAAGGACCGGGGCTGGTGAGTTTTTGTTTCAGAGGGAAAGGCCCGTTGTTTATGTTTGGGGGCCATAGGCCCGGGTGGCCGGCTGGCTCCTGAAAATCCGCGATCGCAGGATGCCTCCCAGACCCAAGCTGGCACCAGTGCCAACTCGGGCTGGTTTGATAGTGCCAGCGGAGTCCCACAATCTGCCATCAAGGACCGGGGCTGGTGAGTTTTGTTTCAGAGGGAAAGGCCCGTTGTTTATGTTTGGGGGCCATAGCCCGGGTGGCGGCTGGCTCCTGAAAATCCGCGATCGCCAGGATGCCTCCCAGACCCAAGCTGGCACCAGTGCCAGCTTCGGGCTGGTTTGATAGTGCCAGCGGAGTCCCACAATCTGCCATCAAGGACCGGGGCTGGTGAGTTTTTGTTTCAGAGGAAAGGCCCGTTGTTTATGTTTGGGGGCCTAGGCCCGGGTGGCCGGCTGGCTCCTGAAAATCCGCGATACGCAGGATGCCTCCCAGACCCAAGCTGGCACCAGTGCCAACTTCGGGCTGGTTTGATAGTGCCAGCGAGTCCCACAATCTGCCATCAGGACCGGGGCTGGTGAGTTTTGTTTCAGAGGGAAAGGCCCGTTGTTTATGTTTGGGGGCCATAGGCCCGGGGTGGCCGGCTGGCTCCTGAAAATCGCGATCACGGGATGCCTCCCAGACCCAAGCTGGCACCAGTGCCAACTTCGGGCTGGTTTGATAGTGCCAGCGGGTCCCACAATCTGCCATCAAGGACCGGGGCTGGTGAGTTTTTGTTTCAGAGGGGAAAGGCCCGTTGTTTATGTTTGGGGGCCATAGGCCGGGGTGGCGGCTGGCTCCTGAAAATCCGCGTCGCAGGATGCCTCCCAGACCCAAGCTGGCACCAGTGCCAACTTCGGGCTGGTTTGATAGTGCCAACGAGTCCCACAATCTGCCATCAAGGACCGGGGCTGGTGAGTTTTTGTTTCAGAGGGAAAGGCCCGTTGTTTTATGTTTGGGGGCCTATGCCGGGGTGGCCGGCTGGCTCCTGAAAATCCAGCGATACCACAGGATGCCTCCCAGACCCAAGCTGGCACCAGTGCCAACTCGGGCTGGTTTGATAGTGCCAGCGAGTCCCACAATCTGCCATCAAGGACCGGGGCTGGTGAGTTTTGTTTCAGAGGGAAAGGCCCGTTGTTTATGTTTGGGGGCCATAGGCCCGGGGTGGCGGCTGGCTCCTGAAAATCCAGCGATCGCCAGGATGCCTCCCAGACCCAAGCTGGCACCAGTGCCAGCTCGGGCTGGTTTGATAGTGCCAGCAGGTCCCACAATCTGCCATCAAGGACCGGGGCTGGTGAGTTTTGTTTCAGAGGAAAGGCCCGTTGTTTATGTTTTGGGGGCCATAGGCCGGGGGCCGGCTGGCTCCTGAAAATCAGCGATCACAGGATGCCTCCCAGACCCAAGCTGGCACCAGTGCCAGCTCGGGCTGGTTTGATAGTGCCAGCGGGGTCCCACAATCTGCCATCAAGGGCCGGGGCTGGTGAGTTTTGTTTCAGAGGGAAAGGCCCGTTGTTTATGTTTGGGGGCCATATGCCGGGTGGCGGCTGGCTCCTGAAAATCCAGCGATCGCAGGATGCCTCCCAGACCCAAGCTGGCACCAGTGCCAACTCGGGCTGGTTTGATAGTGCCAGCGGAGTCCCACAATCTGCCATCAAGGACCGGGGCTGGTGAGTTTTTTGTTTCAGAGGGAAAGGCCCGTTGTTTATGTTTGGGGGCCATAGGCCGGGTGGCGGCTGGCTCCTGAAAATCCAGCGATCACAGGATGCCTCCCAGACCCAAGCTGGCACCAGTGCCAACTTCGGGCTGGTTTGATAGTGCTAGCGGAGTCCCACAATCTGCCATCAAGGACCGGGGCTGGTGAGTTTTGTTTCAGAGGGAAAGGCCCGTTGTTTATGTTTGGGGGCCATAGGCCGGGTGCGGCTGGCTCCTGAAAATCAGCGTCGCAGGATGCCTCCCAGACCCAAGCTGGCACCAGTGCCAACTCGGGCTGGTTTGATAGTGCCAGCGGAGTCCCACAATCTGCCATCAAGGACCGGGGCTGGTGAGTTTTTGTTTCAGAGGGAAAGGCCCGTTGTTTATGTTTGGGGGCCTCGGCCCGGAGTGGCGACTGGCTCCTGAAAATCAGCGATCGCGGGATGCCTCCCAGACCCAAGCTGGCACCAGTGCCAGCTCGGGCTGGTTTGATAGTGCCAGCGAAGTCCCACAATCTGCCATCAAGGACCGGGGCTGGTGAGTTTTTGTTTCAGAGGGAAAGGCCGTTGTTTATGTTTGGGGGCCTAGGCCCGGGTGGCGGCTGGCTCCTGAAAATCCAGCGATGCGCATGGGATGCCTCCCAGACCCAAGCTGGCACCAGTGCCAGCTTCGGGCTGGTTTGATAGTGCCAGCGGAGTCCCACAATCTGCCACCAAGGACCGGGGCTGGTATTTTGTTTCAGAGAAAGGCCCGTTGTTTATGTTTGGGGCCATAGGCTTAAACGATACTTCAAGATGCCTCTAAAACAAAAACACAACAATCCTTTCTAGGGTTGATCCCAAATTGCCATCAGGGCCGGGGCTGGTGAGTTTTTTTCAGAGGGAAAGGCCCGTTGTTTTATGTTTGGGGGCCATAGGCCGGGTGGCCGGCTGGCTCCTGAAAATCCAGCGTTACGCAGGATGCCTCCCAGACCCAAGCTGGCACCAGTGCCAACTTCGGGCTGGTTTGAGTAGTGCCAGCGAGTCCCACAATCTGCCATCAAGGACCGGGGCTGGTGAGTTTTGTTTCAGAGGAAAGGCCCGTTGTTTATGTTTGGGGGCCATAGGCCGGGTGGCCGGCTGGCTCCTGAAAATCAGCGATGCATGGGATGCCTCCCAGACCCAAGCTGGCACCAGTGCCAACTTCGGGCTGGTTTGATAGTGCCAGCGGAGTCCCACAATCTGCCATCAAGGACCGGGGCTGGTGAGTTTTTGTTTCAGAGGGAAAGGCCCGTTGTTTATGTTTGGGGGCCACAGGCCCGGAGTGGCTTGGCTGGCTCCTGAAAATCCGCGATCACGCAGGATGCCTCCCAGACCCAAGCTGGCACCAGTGCCAGCTTCGGGCTGGTTTGATAGTGCCAACGGAGTCCCACAATCTGCCATCAAGGACCGGGGCTGGTGAGTTTTGTTTCAGAGGAAAGGCCGTTGTTTATGTTTTGGGGCCATAGGCCCCCGGTGCCCGGCTGGCTCCTGAAAATCAGCGTCACAGGATGCCTCCCCAGACCCAAGCTGGCACCAGTGCCAGCTTCGGGCTGGTTTGATAGTGCCAGCGAGGTCCCACAATCTGCCATCAAGGACCGGGGCTGGTGAGTTTTGTTTCAGAGGGAAAGGCCCGTTGTTTATGTTTGGGGGCCATAGGCCGGGTGGCGGCTGGCTCCTGAAAATCCAGCGATGCACAGGATGCCTCCCAGACCCAAGCTGGCACCAGTGCCAACTCGGGCTGGTTTGATAGTGCCAGCGAGGTCCCACAATCTGCCATCAAGGACCGGGGCTGGTGAGTTTTGTTTCAGAGGGAAAGGCCCGTTGTTTATGTTTGGGGGCCTCGGCCCGGAGTGGCCCGGCTGGCTCCTGAAAATCCAACGATCGCGCGGGATGCCTCCCAGACCCAAGCTGGCACCAGTGCCAACTTCGGGCTGGTTTGATAGTGCCAGCTGAGTCCCACAATCTGCCATCAAGGACCGGGGCTGGTGAGTTTTGTTTCAGAGGGAAAGGCCGTTGTTTATGTTTGGGGGCCTGGCCTCGGGTGGCCCGGCTGGCTCCTGAAAATCCAGCGATCACATAGGATGCCTCCCAGACCCAAGCTGGCACCAGTGCCAACTTCGGGCTGGTTTGATAGTGCCAGCGGAGTCCCACAATCTGCCACCAAGGCGGGGCTGGTGAGTTTTTGTTTCAGAGGGAAAGGCCCGTTGTTTATGTTTGGGGGCCTATGGCCCGGGTGGCGGCTGGCTCCTGAAAATCCAACGACACCCAGGATGCCTCCCCAGACCCAAGCTGGCACCAGTGCCAACTTCGGGCTGGTTTGATAGTGCCAGCGGAGTCCCACAATCTGCCATCAAGGACCGGGGCTGGTGAGTTTTTGTTTCAGAGGGAAAGGCCCGTTGTTTATGTTTGGGGGCCACAGGCCCGGGTGGCGGCTGGCTCCTGAAAATCCAGCGATCACAGGATGCCTCCCAGACCCAAGCTGGCACCAGTGCCAACTTCGGGCTGGTTTGATATGTGCCAGCGGAGTCCCACAATCTGCCATCAAGGACCGGGGCTGGTGAGTTTTGTTTCAGAGGGAAAGGCCCGTTGTTTATGTTTGGGGGCCTCGGCCGGGTAGCCGGCTGGCTCCTGAAAATCAGCGATGCGCAGGATGCCTCCCAGACCCAAGCTGGCACCAGTGCCAACTTCGGGCTGGTTTGATAGTGCCAACGGGGTCCCACAATCTGCCACCAAGGACCGGGGCTGGTGAGTTTTGTTTCAGAGGGAAAGGCCCGTTGTTTATGTTTGGGGGCCATAGGCCCGGGTGGCCGGCTGGCTCCTGAAAATCCCGCGATCACAGGATGCCTCCCAGACCCAAGCTGGCACCAGTGCCAGCTCGGGCTGGTTTGATAGTGCCAACGGGTCCCACAATCTGCCATCAAGGACCGGGGCTGGTGAGTTTTGTTTCAGAGGGAAAGGCCACGTTGTTTATGTTTGGGGGCCTCGGCCGGAGTGGCCCGCTGGCTCCTGAAAATCCAGCGATACACTAGGATGCCTCCCAGACCCAAGCTGGCACCAGTGCCAGCTTCGGGCTGGTTTGATAGTGCCAACGGGTCCCACAATCTGCCATCAAGGACCGGGGCTGGTGAGTTTTGTTTCAGAGGGAAAGGCCCGTTGTTTATGTTTGGGGGCCTAGGCCCGGGTGCCGGCTGGCTCCTGAAAATCAGCGATGCACAGGATGCCTCCCAGACCCAAGCTGGCACCAGTGCCAGCTTCGGGCTGGTTTGATTAGTGCCAGCGGGGTCCCACAATCTGACACCAAGGCCCCGGGCTGGTGAGTTTTTGTTTCAGAGGGAAAGGCCCGTTGTTTTTATGTTTTGGGGCCTCTGCCCGGAGTGGCGGCTGGCTCCTGAAAATCCGCGATCGCAGGATGCCTCCCAGACCCAAGCTGGCACCGGTGCCCGCCTCGGGCTGGTTTGATAGTGCCAGCAGGGTGCCCACAATCTGCCATCAAGGACCGGGGCTGGTGAGTTTTGTTTCAGAGGGAAAGGCCCGTTGTTTATTTTGGGGGCCTATAGGCCGGGTCCGGCTGGCTCCTGAAAACCAGCGTATGCAGGATGCCTCCCCAGACCCAAGCTGGCACCAGTGCCAGCTCGGGCTGGTTTGATAGTGCCAGAAACGGGGTCCCACAATCTGCCATCAAGGACCGGGGCTAGGTGAGTTTTTTTGTTTCCAGAGGGAAAGGCCCGTTGTTTTATGTTTGGGGGCCAGCGGGCCAGGGTGGTGACTGGCTCCTGAAAATCAGCGATGACGCAGGATGCCTCCCAGACCCAAGCTGGCACCAAGTGCCAGCTCGGGCTGGTTTGATAGTGCCAAGACGGAGGTCCCACAATCTGCCAGCAAGGACCAGGGGCTGAGTGAGTTTTGTTTCAGAGGAAAAGGCCCGTTGTTTATGTTTGGGGGCCTGTACTTGGCCTGGTGGCCCGGCTGGCTCCTGAAAATCCAGCGATCGCCTAGGATGCCTCCCAGACCCAAGCTGGCACCAGTGCCAACTCGGGCCTGGTTTGATAGCGCCAACAGAGTCCCACAATCTGCCACCACGGACCGGGGCTTGGTGAGTTTTTGTTTCAGAGGAAAGGCCGTTGTTTATGTTTTACGAGGACCATAAGCCCCCGGTGGCGGCCTGGCTCCTGAAAATTCAGCGATCATAGGATGCCTCCCAGGACCCAAGCTTTAGGCACCAGTGCCAACTTCGGGCTGGTTTGATGAGTGCTAGCGTAGGCCCGCCAGTCTGCCACCAGGTACCGGGGCTGGTGAGTTTTTGTTTCAGAGGAAAAGGCCGGTTTGTTTATGTTTGGAGGAGGCATGGGGCCCCCAAAGAGTTGGCGGCTGGCTCCTGGGGAAACTCCAGCGTGCGCGGGATGCCTCCTAGAGCCCAGGCTGCGCTTACCAGTGCCAGCTTCGGGCTGGTTTGATGCGTGGTAGCGTAGTCCCACAATCTGCCATCACGGACCGGGGCTGGTGAGTTTTTTGTTTTACAGAAGGAAAGGTCCCGCATTTGTTTATGTTTTGGGGCCTTAGGCCGGAATGCCCGACTGGCTCCTGAAAATCCAGCGATACACATGGGATGCCTCCCAGACCCAAGCTGGCACCAGTGCCAGCTTCCGGGGCCTTCAGTTTTGGTAACGACACTCAACGGAGTTCCCACAATCTGCCATCAACGACCGGGGCTGGTGACTTTTGTTTGAAGAGGGAAAGGCCCGTTGTTTATGTTTGGGGAGCCTATAGCCCCGAGTGGCGGCTGGCTCCCGAAAATCGATACGCTAGCTGGTGCCTCCCAGACCCAAGCGCTGGCACCAGTGCCAGCTTCGGGCTGGTTTGATAGAATGCCAGCTGAGTCCACAACCTACCATCAAGGACCGGGGCTGGTGAGTTTTGTTTCAGCGGGAAAGGCCTGTTGTTTATGTTTGGGGTCCTCTCTGCCCCCGGCCCCCACGCTGGCGGCTGGCTCCTGAAAATCCAGCGATCGAAGGATGCCTCCAGACCCAAGCTGGCACCAGTACCAGCTTGGGCTGGTTTGATATGAGCCAGCAGAGTCACCACAATCTGCCATCAAGGGACCGGGGGCTGGTGAGTTTTTTTTTTCCAAGGAAAGGTAGATTGTTGTTTATGTTTGGGGACCATGGCCGGAGTGGCGGCTGGCTCCTGAAAATCACGATGCGCTGGGATGCCTCCCCAAACCCAAGCTGGCACCAGTGCCAGCTCAGGCTGGTTTGATAGAACCAGCTGAGGTCCCACAATCTGCCATCAAGGATTGGGGCTGAGTGGGTTTTTGTTTCCAGAGGGAAAGGGCCGTTGTTGTTTATGTTTGGGGACCACAGGCCCGGAGGAGCAGCTGGCTCCTGAAAATCGGCGCTACACGCAGGATGCCTCCCAGACCCAAGCTGGCACAGTGCCAACTCGGGCTGGTCTGATAGAGCGCCAACGAGTCCCACAATCTGCCATCAAGGGACGGGGGCTGGTGAGTTTTGTTTCAGAGGGAAAGGCCCGTTGTTTATGTTTGGGGGCCATAGGCCCCGAGTGGCGGCTGGCTCTGAAATATTATGCGGATGTCGCTCCCAGACCGAGCTGGCACCAGTGCCAACTCGGGCTGGTTTGATAGGCCAACGGAGGTCCCACAATCTGCCATCAAGGCCGGGGCTGGTGAGTTTGGTTTTCAGGGAAAGGCCCGTTGTTTATGTTTGGGGGCCATAGCCCGAGTGGCTGGCTGGCTCCTGAAAATCCGGCGATACGCAGGACCTCCCGACCCAAGTTGGCACCAGTGCCAACTCGGGCTGGTTTGATAGTGCTAACGGAGTCCCACAAATCAGCCATCAAGGAATTGGGGCTGGTGAGTTTTGTTTCAGAGGGAAAGGCCCATTTTTTATGTTTGGGGGCCATAGGCCGGAAGTGGCCGGCTGGCTCCTGAAAATCCCGCCGATAGTGGGATGCCTCCCAGACCCTAGCTGGCACCAGGCCAACGGAGGGCTGGTTTGATAGTGCCAACGGAGTCCCACAATCTGCCATCAAGAACGGGGCTGGTGAGTTTTGTTTGTGAGGAAAGGCCCAGCGGTTTATGTTTAGCCACAGGCCCGAGTGGCCGGCTGGTCTTTTGAAAAATCCGGCTGACACTAGGATGCTCCTTTACCCAAGCTGGCACCAGTGCCAACTCGGGCTGGTTTGACAGTGCCAACGGAGTCCTACAACCTGCCATCAAGGACCGGGGCAGGTGAGTTTTGTTTAAAGGGAAAGGTCCATTGTTTATGTTTGGGGGCCAAGGCCGAGGGTCGGGCGTGGTCCGAAAATCGCGACACGTAGGATGCCTCCCAGACCCAAGCTGGCACCAGTGCCAACTCGGGCTGGTTTGATAGTGCTAACGGAGTCCCACAATCTGCCACCAAGGCACAGGGCTGGTGAGTTTTGTTTCAGAGGAAAGGTCCCGTTGTTTATGTTTGGGGGCCATAGACTTAGTGGCGGCTGGCTCCTGAAAATCTTGCGATAGCAGGATGCCTCCCAGACCCAAGCTGGCACCAGTGCCAACTCTCGGGCTGGTTTGATAGTGCCAACGGAGTCCCACATCTGCCATCAAGGCCGGGGGCTAGGGGTGAGTTTTTTTTTCAGAGGGAAAGGCCTGTTGTTTATGTTTGGGGGCACCCGA
>NW_022148165.1:0-40000 GCF_901933205.1 Camarhynchus parvulus
CAGGTAAATGGGGGTCTATAAGGGGACAAGTGAGGGACAGGTGAGCTCACCTGGGGACAGGTAAATGGGGTTTATAATGGGACAGGTGGGGGACAGGTGAGCTCACCTGGGGCAGGTAAATGGGGGTCTATAAGGGGACAAGTGAGGGACAGGTGAGGTCCCTTCAGGCTGTGCTTGCCCAGCAGGACCCACAGCAGGCTGGACAGGTAAAGGTGAGTGCCAGTGGTTTTATCCCTCTCAGGTGTACCTCAGGTGTGCCCAGCTGTACCCAGGTGTGCCCAGGTGTATCCCGGGTGTCCCTAGGTGTGTGCCCAGGTGTGTTTCCATCCCCCTCAGGTGTATCCCAGGTGTGCCCAGGTGTGTTTTTATCCCCCTCAGGTGTGCCCAGGTGTGGTTTTATCGCTCTCAGGTGTGCCCAGCTGTCTGCCCAGCTGTGCCCAGCTGTGCCCAGCTGTCCCCAGGTGGGTGCCCAGGTGTGTTTCCATCCCCCTCAGGTATATCCCAGGTGTGCCCAGGTGTGCCCAGGTGTATCTGAAATGTGCCCAGGTGTATCCCATGTGTGCCCAGGTGTGTGCCCAGGTGTGTTTTCATCCCCCTCAGGTGTGCCCCAGATGTGCCCAGGTGTATCTGAAATGTGCCCAGGTGTATCCCAGGTGTCCCCAGGTGTGCCCACGTGTATCCCAGCTGTGCCCAGGTGTATCCCAGGTGTGCCCAGGTGTGTCTGAAATGTGCCCAGGTGTATCCCAGGTGTCCCCAGGTGTGCCCAGGTGTGTCTCACCTGTCGCTGTGGCAGTGGGCGGCGGTCAGGACCCAGTTGCGGCCGATCAGGACCCCCCCGCAGTGGATGGCGCCCCCCGGCTGCAGCAGCAGCACCTGGTACGGGTGGCGCCGCCGCTCGCACCTGGCCCCGCCCACGACGGTTAACCCGTACCCGTTAGACCCGTACCGCCAGTTAGACCAGTACAACCAGTTAGAACCAGTACGGACCAGTTAGAACCAGTACGGACCAGTTAGAACCAGTACGGACCAGTTAGAACCAGTATGGGCCAGTTAGAACCAGTATGGACCAGTTAGAACCCATACGGACCAGTTAGAACCAGTACAGACCAGTTAGAACCAGTACGGACCAGTTAGAACCCGTACGGACCAGTTAGAACCCGTACAGACCAGTTAGAACCAGTACAGACCAGTCAGAACCCATACGGACCAGTTAGAACCAGTACGGACCAGTTAGAACCAGTATGGACCAGTCAGAACCAGTACGGACCAGTCAGAACCAGTATGGGCCAGTTAGAACCAGTACGGGCCAGTTAGAATCAGTATGGACCAGTTAGAACCAGTACGGACCAGTTAGAACCAGTATGGGCCAGTTAGAACCAGTACAGACCAGTTAGAACCAGCACGGACCAGTTAGAACCAGCACGGACCAGTTAGAACCAGTATGGGCCAGTTAGAACCAGTACAGACCAGTTAGAACCAGTACGGACCAGTTAGAACCAGTATGGGCCAGTTTGGACTGGCGGTCTCCCAGTTCAGCCCAGTTCCCTCCCAGTCCCTCCCACTTCACACCAGTTCATCCCAGTTCCTCCCAGTATCCCCAAAGTGCCTCCCCAGTTCTCATCAGCCCCCATGGCCGCTGCAGACCAGTATGAACCAGTATAAACCAGTAAGGACCAGTATAAACCAGTATGGACCAGTTAAAACTGGTAAAAACCAGTTAAAAGCAATAGAAACCAGTCTGGAGCAGGAGAAACCAGTACGGACCAGTTTGGACTGGTGGTCTCCCAGTTCATCCCAGTCCATCCCAGCCTATCCCAGTCCCTCCCAGTTCACCCCAGTGCCCTCCCAGTTAAATTCCAGTCCCTCCCAGTCCATCCCAGTTCATCCCAGTCCAATCCCAGTTCAATCCCAGTTCATCCCAGTTCATCCCAGTCCATCCCAGTTCAATCCCAATCCATCCCAGTTCATCCCAGTCCATCCCAGTTCCTCCCAGTTCACCCCAGTTCAATCCCAGTTCCTCCCAATTCCACCCAGTTCCCTCCCAGTCCATCCCAGTTCATCCCAGTTCAATCCCAGTTCATCCCAGTCCCTCCCAGTTCACCCCAGTGCCCTCCCAGTTCAATCCCAGTCCATCCCAGTTCCCTCCCAGTGCTCCCAGTGACCTCTCACTTCCCACCCACTCCTTCCCAGTTCCTCCCAGTTCATCCCAGTCACTCCCACTTCCTCCCAGTTCACCCCAGTGCCCTCCCAGTTCAATCCCAGTTCATCCCAGTCCATCCCAGTTCCCTCCCAGTCCCTCCCAGTGGCCCCAGTTCACCCTCCCAGTACAAACCAGTTCACCCAGTCAATTGCCTCCCACTCATCCCAGTCCCTCCCAGTTCCCTCCCAGTTCCCTCCCAGTGTCCCCAGTTCACCCCTGGCTCCATCCCAGTATGGCCCAGTGTCCTCCCAGTGCTCCCAGTTCATTCCCAGTTTACTCCCAGTGCTCCCAGTTCATCCCAGTTCACTCCCAGTGCTCCCAGTTCATTCCCAGTTTACTCCCAGTGCTCCCAGTTCATCCCAGTTCACTCCCAGTGCTCCCAGTTCACTCCCAGTTCACTCCCAGTTTACTCCCAGTTCACTCCCAGTGCTCCCAGTTCATCCCAGTTCACTCCCAGTGCTCCCAGTTCATTCCCAGTCCCTCCCAGTGCCCCTCAGTATAAACCAGTACAAACCAGTACAAACCAGTAGAAAACCAGTGCCCCCAGTGCAAACCAGTATAAACCAGTTCACTGCCAGTTCATACCCAGTGCTCCCCAGTCCAAACCAGTATAAACCAGTACAAACCAGTGGCCAGCAGCCTCCCAGTGCCCCCCAGCCCAAACCAGTACAAACCAGTACAAACCAGTGGCCAGCAGCCCCCTCCCAGTCCCTCCCAGTACAAACCAGCAGCTCCCAGTACCCTCCCCCAGTTTGCTCCCAGTTCACCCCAGTCCCTCCCAGTGCCCCCCAGTTCAAACCAGTTCAAACCAGTACAAACCAGCAGCTCCCAGTGCCGCCCAGTGCCCCCAGTCCAAACCAGTATAAACCAGTACACACCAGTCCAAACCAGTAGCTCCCAGTGCCCCCCAGTTTGCTCCCAGTTCATTCCCAGCCCCCCCCCAGCCCAAACCAGTACAAACCAGTACAAACCAGTACAAACCAGTGGCCAGCAGCAGCCTCCCAGTGCCCCCCAGTTCCTCCCAGTACAAACCAGTAGCTCCCAGTTTGCTCCCAGTTTGCTCCCAGCTCCTTCCCAGTGCCCCCCAGCCCAAACCAGTATAAACCAGTACAAACCAGTGGCCAGCAGCAGCAGCGGCAGCAGCCGCTCCATCGGGAGGAGGAGGAGGGGGAGGAAGGAGCCGCGGCCTTTAAATCCCAGTTCAGACCAGTTCAAACCAGTTCAGCCCAGTGCCCAGCCCAGCTCCCCTCCCAGTTAAATCCCAGTTCTCTCCCAGTGCCCCCAGTCCCTCCCAGTTCATCCCAGTTCAGCCCAGTCCCTCCCAGTACATCCCAGTCCCTCCCAGTTCCTCCCAGTTCCTCCCAGTGCCCCCAGTTCCTCCCAGTCCATCCCAGTTCATCCCAGTCCCTCCCAGTGCCCATCCCAGTTCAACCCAGTGCTCTGAAGTGGCTTTTCCAGTTCAGCCCAGTCCCTCCCAGTTCAGCCCAGTCCCTCCCAGTTCCCCCTGTAGGGCCTCCCAGTTCAGCCCAGTTCCTTTTCCAGTCCCTCCCAGTTCATCCCAGTCCCTCCCAGTGCCCCCAGTTCCTCCCAGTCCATCCCAGTTCATCCCAGTCCCTCCCACTGCCCATCCCAGTTCAACCCAGTGCTCTTAAGTGGCTTTTCCAGTTCAGCCCAGTTCCCTCCCAGTTCCCCCTGTAGGGCCTCCCAGTTCAGCCCAGTTCAGCCCAGTGCCTTTTCCAGTCCCTCCCAGTTCAGCCCAGTTCAGCCCAGTCCCTCCCAGTGCCCATCCCAGTTCATCCCAGTTCAGCCCAGTTCAGTTCATCCCAGTGCCTTTTCCAGTCCCTCCCAGTTCAGCCCAGTCCCTCCCAGTGCCCATCCCAGTTCATCCCAGTGCTCTTAAGTGGCTTTTCCAGTTCAGCCCACGTGAAAAACGCCAATCGCTCGTTTTCAAAATTTTTAAACGTTTAATAGTAATAAAACGGTTATAAAAATAGCAACACAATTGGAGTGATAATAATTTGGACAGTTTGAATTAGTACAATATGAGACAACAAATACAAAGAGTTACGGACAGTCCGGGTACCTTTTTCTGGGCAAAATAAGCCCGAAAAAGGAGCCACGTTAACAAAGGATTAACGCTTTGAAAAAAATAAAATTTAAAAAAAAAGCAAAAAAAGTCCTGAAATCCCCCCCAAAAACTCCTCAGTATTTTTCCCTTTCCCCTCAGGCTTGGGGTCCCCTCAGGTTTTCCCGCCTTTCCCCTCAGGCTCGGGATCCCCTCAGGTTCGGAGAAAAATCGGGATTTAGAGCCAGAAAAAACCCTCAAAAATCCCCAAAGAACCCCTAAAAAAGTCCTGACATCCCAAATAAAACCCGGAGATCCCCGAAAAACCAAAAAAAATCCAAAAATTCCTCGGGGTTTTTCCCTTTCCCCTCAGGCTCCGCCTCCCCTCAGGCTCGGGGTCCCCTCAGGTTTTGCCGCCTTTCTCCTCAGGCTCGAGATTCCCTCAGGTTCGGGGAAAAATTGGGAATTTAAGGAGAAGAAACTCCCAAAAAAGTTCTGAAATGCCAAATAAAATCCAGAAATCCCCCCCAAAAAACCCAAAAAAAACAGAAATCCCAAAAATTCCTCGTGGTTTTTCCCTTTCCCCTCAGGCTCAGGGTCCCCTCAGGTTTTCCCGCCTTTCCCCTCAGGCTCGAGATTCCCTCAGGTTCAGGGGAAAATTGGGAATTTAAGGAGAAAAAACCCCCAAAAAAGTTCTGAAATGCCAAATAAAATCCAGAAATCCCCCCAAAAAACCAGAAATCCCAAAAATTCCTCGTGGTTTTTCGCCTTTCCCTCAGGTTCGGGATTCCCTCAGGTTCTGAGAAAAATCGGGATTTAGAGCAAGAAAAAACCCTCAAAAATCCCCAAAGAACCCCTAAAAAAGTCCTGAAATCCCAAATAAAATCCAGAGATCCCCCAAAAACCCCAAAAATTCCTCGGGTTTTTTTCCCTTTCCCCTCAGGATCGGCGGCCCCTCAGGCTCCGGGTCCTCTTGTGTTGGGGATCAGAGGGTTGGAATTTGCAGGGGCAAAATAATTCTCTGTCTGTCCTGTATTTATTAAAGCAGCTGTCACATTCCAGCCTACCCCTCCTCGCCGCGCGGTTTGTGTGCGCGGATGTGACCGTGAGGGAGAATCGCGACACAAAGTAGTCCCGCTCCGTGCTAAGAGTGTGGAAGGCGGGAACGCGGAGGGATATCACGTATCGGTTGCCCAGCGTCTCACGCTGCGGAGGGATCTCTCGGTGATTCGGCCGTACCCGGATCTCCTCAAGCTCCGGCAGAGACGCGGAAGGATACATTCAAGGCGTTGCAGTATTCGCCTCCTGTGCTTGCCGTGTACAGTCCCCGTGGTGGCGGAAACGGCGTGACAGGGCACAGGGATCGCAGCAGCTCGGAACCGGGACCGGGCTGCACAGCGGCACGCAGCGGCTCGGAACCGGGACCGAGCCGCAGCAAAGCTGCGGCCAAAGCAGCGCAGGGTGGCGGCGGGGCCGTGGAGAGAGAACTGCGCATGCGCGCGGCTAAAGCTGGCAGCGCGCTGCGCTTGGCTGAGGCGCGGAGTGATATCGCTGCTGCGGCGGGTTGTAGCAACCGCGCATGCGTGGTTGCGTCGCTAGGGCAGCGTGTGGGCGCCATGATGGCGGCGGGCGAGCCGGGGAGCGCGGGAGGCTGCGGAGCTGCGGGAACGGGAACGGGGCTGCGTCCGTGGAAGGGAACGGCGGGACGGGAGCCGCGCCATCCAGCAGCTCTGAAGCGGGGGGCCGCGGTGGAGAAGGCGCGGCTCGGCCCGCCATGCAGCGGCGGCTGCAGGAGCTGAAAACGACCACGGGCGGCGGCGGCGGCGGGAGATGATCCCGACGCCGGCGCGGGGTGGCTGGGGGGGCTGGGGCGCCCCGGTGCTGTGCCGGGAGCGGGGGGTTGCTCCGGAACGGCGGCAGGGATGGGGTTGGCCGTGGGCGTCTGCCCGGCCGCGGGGCCCGTGGGCAGCTCGGGGTGCGCTGCGAGCGCTCGAACGCCAGGGGGCGCTGAGGGCGGGGGTGGGCGGGGCCCGGCGGCGGGGGGCGGGGCCCGGGGGAGGGTCCGTTAGAGAGCTCGGTGACAGCCGCGCGCCCAGGGGCGCCCGCGTGTACGGCAGCTGCGCTTTACGGCACCCCTGTTACGGCAGCCGCGCTTTACACCGCCTTTTACGACAGCCGTGCTCCGCGGCAGTATTGCGACAGTCGCGCTTTACGGCGCCTTTTAAGACAATCCCGCTTTATGACACCTCTTATGACAGTCGCGCTTTACGGCAGTCGCAATTTCTGGCACCTTTTGCGGCGGTCGCGATTGACGGCGGTCGCACTTTATGGCGTGTCTTGGTTTAGAGCGGAATTTTGGCAGAGAGAGTCCCCAGAGGGGCTCTGGTAGGAACATAAATTCAATCGGCCCCTGCCCCCAACACCAGTCCAGGAGAAAATACCTCCTTGGAGAAAAGTGGAAAAAAGCTGTTTATTAAACAATAGAACCTAACAATATTAAACAATAAAACCCCTTGCCGCTCTAAAAGAGATGACCAACTGAGAAAACCCCCCCGGTTGCAGCCCAGCTCACTCAGTCTCTTATCAGTCCTTCTGGTGCTGGAATTGTCGCAGGCCAGGCCCGGCCCGGCCCGGTGGCCACAGGTGCAGCTGCCGGTGCTTCCCTGGGTGTTCAGTCCAGAGCAGGTTCCAAGAAGTCCAAAGAAAAGGAAAAGAAAAAAAAACCACAGTCCAGGGACTCTGCCTCAGCCAGCTAAAACTAACCAAAAGCAAAAGGAGAGCTCTCTGTCCTGCCGTCTGTCTGTCCGCAGACAACACAGTCCTGGAGCAGGAATGCGGGGGAGTACGTGCAATGTCTGAGCGAAGAAAAAAAAAGAACTGTGCGATTCTTCTCTCCCCCCTTTCACTCTCTGCAACAAGTCTGAAAGGTGCAAAACTCATTATTATTATTCAGCACAAACCAATGAGACGATTTGGGGATAAAAGCATCATAGAGCCAACCCGGGACAGGCGCCTTTTGCGACAGTCGCGCTTTGCGGCACCTCTTATGAGAGTCGCGTTTTACGACAGTCGCGCTTTACGGCACCTTTCACGACAGTTGCGCTTTACGGCAGCTTTGACACAGTCGCGCTTTACAGCACCTTTCATGACAGTCGCGCTTTACGGCACCTTTCATGACAGTTGCGCTTTACGACACCTTTTACGACAGTCGCGCTTTATGGCGCCTTTTACGACAGTCGCGCTTTACGACAGTCGCACTTCACAGCGCCTTTTATGACATTCTTCCCTTACGCCACCTTTCATGACAGTCGCGCTGTACGGCAGTCTCGCTTTACAACAGTTTTATGCCAGTCGCGCTTTACGACAGTTTTACAACAGTCATGCTTTACGGCAGTTGCGCTTTGCGGAAGTTTTACGACAGTCGCGCTTTACGACAATTGCACTTTACGGCACCTTTTACGGCAGTGACGCTTTACAACGATGTTTACTACAGTCGCGCTTTACAACAGTCTCGCTTTACGACACCTTTTCCGACAGTCACGCGTACGGTACCACTTACGACAGTCGTGCTTTACGCCACCTTTCACGACAGTCGTGCTTTACGGCAGCTTTGACACAGTAGCGCTTTACGGCGCCTTTTACGACAGTTGCGCTTTACGGCAGTCACACTTTGCGAAAGTTTTACGACAATCGCCTTTTACGGCAGTCATGCTTTACGACAATTTTTACTACGGTCGCGTTTTACGACAGTCTCGCTTTACGACACCTTTTCCGACAGTCACGCGTACGGTACCGCTTACGACAGTCGCGCTTTACGGTGTCTTTTACGACATTCTTCCTCTACGCCACCTTGCACGACAGTCGCGCTTTATGGCAGTTTCGACACAGTCGCGCTTTACGGCGCCTTTTACAACTGTTGCGCTGTACGGCAGTCTCGCTTTACGATAGTTTTATGCCAGTCGTGCTTTACGGCAGTTGTGCTTTGCGAAAATTTTACGACAGTCGCGCTTTACGGCACCTTTACGCCAGTCGCGCTTTAAGCAGCTTTGACACAGTCGCGCTTTACGGCACCTTTCACGACAGTTGCGCTGTACGGCAGTCTCGCTTTACGATAGTTTTACGACAGTCGCGCTTTACGGCAGTCGCTCTTCGCGAAAATTTTACGACAATCACACTTTATGGCACCTTTTACGTCAGTTGCGCTGTACGACAATCGCACTTTGCGGCACCTTTTACGGCAGTCACGCTTTACGACAGTTTTTACTACACTCGCGCTTTACGACAGTCTTCCTTTACGCCGCCTTTCACGACACTCGCGCTTTACGGCACTTTTGACACAGTCGCACTTTACGGCGCCTTTTACGGCAGTTGCGCTTTACAACGATGTTTACTACAGTCGCGCTTTACGACACCTTTTCCGACAGTCACGCGTACGGTACCACTTACGACAGTCGCGCTTTATGGCAGCTTTGACACAGTCGCGCTTTACGGCACCTTTTCCAGCAGTCACGCTTTACGACAATGTTTACTACAGTCGCGCTTTACGACACCTTTTCCGACAGTCGCGTGTACAATACAGTTTACGACAGTCGCACTTTATGGCACCTTTCACGACAGTTGCGCTTTACAGCAGCTTTGACACAGTTGCGCTTTACGGCGCCTTTTACGACAGCCGAGCTTTACGACAGTCGCGCTTTACGACATTCTTCCTTTACGCCACCTTTCACAACAGTCACGCTTTACGGCAGTTTCGACACAGTCGCGCTTTACGGTGCCTTTTACAACTGTTGCGCTGTACGGCAGTCTCGTTTTACGGCAGTCGCGCTTTACGGCACCTTTTACGACAGTCACGCTGTACAACAATCGCGCTTTACGGCACCTTTTACAGCAGTCACGCTTTACAACAATTTTTACTACGGTCGCGCTTTACGACACCTTTTCCGACAGTCGTGTGTACGGTACGGTTTACGACAGTCGCACTTTACGGCAGTCGTGCTTTACGCCACCTTTCACGACATTCTTCCTTTACGCCACCTTTCACGACAGTTGCGCTTTACGGCAGTTTTGCAACAGTCGCACTTTACGACAGTTTTACGTCAGTCTCGCTTTACGGCACCTCTTACGACAGTCGCGCTTTACGACGGTTTTACGACAGTCGCGTTTTACGGCACCTTTTACAGGATTTTCTAGGAATTTTTTTCCGGATTTTTTTGGGGGGATTTTTCGGGATATTTTGTGAATTTTTTCGGGATTATTTCTCAGGATTTTTTTTAAGAATTTTTAATCGATTTTTTTCCGGATTTTTGGGACTTTTTTTTCACGTTTTTTGGGGACTTTCTGCTGATTTTTTTAGGATTTTTCTCAGGATTTTGGGGGAATTTTTGGGGGATTTTTTTGGAAAAGTTTTCGGGGTTTTTGGAGAATTTTATTCTGATTTTTTTTTAACTGAATTTCATTTCTTTTTTGGGGAAATTTTTTTCGATTTTTTCAAGATTTTTGGGGGAATTTTCGGGAATATTTTCAGGATTTCTGGGGGGATTTTTTTAGAGGTTTTTTTTTGAATTTTGGGGAATTTTTGGGGAGAATTTTACAGAAATTTTGGGGGAATTTTTGGGGAAATTTCAGTGGAATTTTGATGAAATTTGGGGGAATTTTTGGTGAAATTTTGGGATAATTTTTGAGGAATTTTGGGGAATTTTTCAGAAATTTTGTGAGAAAAATTTGAGGCAAATTTGGGGAATTTTGACGCCAAAAAACCACCCCAATCACTTCATTAATTCATTTATTAATTAAATCTTTATTAATTATTGGGGGGGGTTCCGGCTCCTTCCCCTCCCCCACCCTCAATAAACGCTGCTGCCCCTCCCCCACCCCGCGTCGTTCTTTGGGGTTAATTAGGGCGCGGTTAATTAGGGGAGGGGGTTAATTAGGGGAGGGGGATCGGAGGGGTTAATTAGTGGAGGGGGTTAATTAGGGGGGTGATTGGGGGAGGGGATTAATTAGGGGAGCGGTTTAATTAGTGGAGGGGGCTTAATTAGGGTGGGTTAATTGAGGAGGGGGCTTAATTAGAGTCATTGATTAGGGCAGGGGGTTTAATTAGAACCATTAACTAGGGGAGGGGACTTAATTAGGGTGGGTTAATTAGGGAGGGGGCTTAATTAGAGCCATTAATCCAGGGAGGAGCCTTAATTAAAGGTGTTAATTAGTGGCGACGCCTTAATTAAATCCATCAATATTGAAACGAGGCTTAATTTGGGGGCTGTTAATCAAGGGAGAAGCCGCTAATTAGGAGGAGGGGGCTTAACTAAATATGCTAATTAGGGGAGTAGACTTAATTAGAACAATTACTTAATGGACGAACCTTAATAAGAACCATCAATTAGGGGAGGGGGTTTAATTAAAGGTATTAATTAGGGGAGGGGGTTTAATTAGCGCCGTTAATTAGGGGAGGGGGCTTAATTAGGATGGGCTAATTAGGGATGGGGCTTAATTACGATGGGTTAATTAGGGAGGGGACTTAATTAGGGTGGGTTAATTAGTGGAGGAGCCATAATTAAAGCCATTAATTAGTGAAGGAACCTTAATTAAATCCATTAATATGGAAATTTCGGGGGTTAATTAAGGGAAAACCCGCTAATGAGGAGGAGGGGCCTTAATTAAATATGCTAATTAGAGGGATTGGACTTAATTCCAGCTAAATAAAGTCGCTAATTAACGCTTAATTAGGAGCCAACCCCGCTGGGGGGCGGGGGAGGGGAACGGGGGGGGGAGGGGACCCCCAAATTTGGGGCTCTGGGGGCCCCAAAATCCCCCAAATTTGGGGCTCTGGGGGTCCCCAAATCCGGGGTCCCAGACCCCCCAAAATCCCCCAAATCCGGGGTCTGGGACCCCCGAAAATCCCCCAGATTTTGGGATCTTGGGGTCCCTAAATTCGGGGTTTGAGACCCCTCAAAATCCCCCAAATTTTGAGGTGGAGACCCCTCAAAATCCCCCAAACTTTGGTTCTGGGACCCCCCAAAATCCCCCAAATTTTGGTCTCTGGGGGTCCCCAAATTTTCATTTTTTGGGACCCCCAAATTTTCCATCTTGGAACCCCCAGACCCCAAATTTGAGACCCCAGACCCCAAATTTGAGACCCCAGACCCCAAATTTTCCCTCCTGGACCCCCCCAAAACCCCCAAATTTTCCCTCCTGGAGAACCCAGACCCCAAATTTTCTCTCCTGGAGCCCCCAGCCCCAAAATTCACCAAACTTTCCCTCCTGGGACCCCCCAAAACCCCCAAATTGGAGCCCCCGAACCCCAAACTTTCCCTCCTGGAGACCCCAGCCCCAAAATTGGCCAAACTTTCCCTCCTGGACCCCCCAAATCCCCCCAAACTTTCCCTCCTGAAGCCCCCAGCCCCAAAATTGGCCAAACTTTCCCTTCTGGACCCCCCCGGGACCCCCAAATTTGAACCCCCAGCCCCAAAATTCGCCAAACTTTCCCTCCTGGAGACCCCAGCCCCAAAATTTGAAGCCCCTAAAACCGAACTTTCCCTTCTGGACCCTCCCGGGACCCCCAAATTTGAACCCACAAACCCCAAACTTTCCCTCCTGGAGCCCCCAGCCCCAAAACCCACCAAACTTTCCCTCCTGGAACCTCCGGGGACCCCCAAATTGGAGCCCCCAGCCCCAAAACTCACCAAACTTTCCCTCCTGGAGCCCCCAGCCCCAAAACCCACCAAACTTTCCCTCCTGGAACCCCCCAAACCTCCCAAATTTCCCGCTGCCAATGCCAAACTTTCCCTCCGGGACCCCCCGAAGCCGGCCAGGCTGAGCCTGGGCAGGATTTGGGGAGGGGGCTCGAGGACCTCGCGCAGGATTTGGGAGCAGAGCGCCCCGGCGCGGCGGCACTCGGGGCTCAGCGGCGCCAGGCTCAGGAAGCCGTGCGGGACCCCCGGCAGCACCCGCAGCGTCACCGCGCGGCCCAGCGCCCGCAGCCGCCGCGCCAGCGCCACCGAATCGTCCAGCATCGGGTCCAGCGCGCACGCCTGCAGGGAAAACACAACGCCGGCAAACAGTGCGGGGATTGTTTTTTGGGGGGGGATTTTGAGGGAATTTGGGGGATTTTGGGGAGGAATTTTGGGGATTTTTCGGGAGGATTTTGGGGAATTTTTTGAGGAATTTTGAGGGAAGTTTTGGGGAAATTTGGGGGAATTTTTGGCGGATTTTTGTGGAATTTTTTGGAGGCATTTTGAGGGAATTTTGGGGAATTTTTTGAGGAATTTTGAGGGAAATTTTGGGGAATTTTTGGGAGAATTTTGGGGAATTTTTTGAGGAATTTTGAGGGAAATTTTGGGGAATTTTTGGGAGAATTTTGGGGAATTTTTTGAGGAATTTTGAGGGAATTTTTGGGAGAATTTTGTGGAATTTTTTGAGGCACTTTGAGGGAAATTTTGGGGAATTTTTGGGAGAATTTTGGGGAATTTTTCGAGGCATTTTGAGGGAAATTTTGGGGAATTTTTGGGAGAATTTTGGGGAAATTTTCGAGGCATTTTGAGGGAAAATTTTGGGGAATTTTTGGGGGAATTTTTGGGAGAATTTTTTGAGGCAATTTTGAGGGAAATTTTGGCAGAATTTTGTGGAATTTTTTGAGGCATTTTGAGGGAATTTTTGGGAGAATTTTGTGGAATTTTTTGAGGCATTTTGAGGGAAATTTGGGGGAATTTTTGGGAGAATTTTGTGGAATTTTTGAGGCATTTTGAGGGAAATTTTGGGGAATTTTTGGGGGAATTTTTGGGAGAATTTTTGGGGAATTTTTGGGAGGATTTGTTTTTGGCTTTTGTGGAAATTTTAGAGGAATTTTTTGGGAATTTTGAGGGAATTTTGGGGGATTGTTCTGCAAATTTTGAGGCAATTTTGGGGATTTATTGGAAAATTTTTGGGGAATTTTTGGGGGAATTTTGTGGAATTTTTCGAGGCATTTTGAGGGAAATTTTGGGGAATTTTTGGCGGAATTTTGTGGAATTTTTGAGGCATTTTGAGGGAAATTTTGGGGAATTTTTGGGCAATTTTTGGGAGAATTTTTTGAGGCAATTTTGAGGGAAATTTTGGCAGAATTTTTGGAATTTTTTGAGGCATTTTGAGGGAATTTTTGGGAGAATTTTGTGGAATTTTTTGAGGCACTTTGAGGGAATTTTTGGGAGAATTTTGTGGAATTTTTCGAGGCATTTTGAGGGAAATTTTGGGGGAATTTTTGGGAGATTTTGTGGGGAATTTTTGGAGGCATTTTGAGGGAAATTTTGGGGAATTTTTGGGAGAATTTTGTGGAATTTTTGAGGCATTTTGAGGGAATTTTTGGGAGAATTTTGTGGAATTTTTGAGGAATTTTGAGGGAAATTTTGGGGAATTTTTGGGAGAATTTTGTGGAATTTTTTGAGGCATTTTGAGGGAAATTTGGGGGAATTTTTGGGAGAATTTTGTGGAATTTTTTGAGGCATTTTGAGGGAAATTTGGGGGAATTTTTGGGGAATTTTTGGGAGAATTTTTGGGGAATTTTGGGAGGATTTGTTTTTGGCTTTTGTGGAAATTTTAGAGGAATTTTTTGGGAATTTTGAGGGAATTTTGGGGGGATTGTTCTGCAAATTTTGAGGCAATTTTGGGGATTTTTTGGAAAATTTTTTGGGGAATTTTTGGGAGAATTTTGTGGAATTTTTTGAGGCATTTTGAGGGAAATTTTGGGGAATTTTTGGCGGAATTTTGTGGAATTTTTGAGGCATTTTGAGGGAATTTTTGGGAGAATTTTGTGGAATTTTTTGAGGCATTTTGAGGGAAATTTTGGCAGAATTTTGTGGAATTTTTTGAGGCATTTTGAGGGAATTTTTGGGAGAATTTTGTGGAATTTTTTGAGGCATTTTGAGGAAATTTTGGGGAATTTTTGGGCAATTTTTGGGAGAATTTTTTGAGGCAATTTTGAGGGAAATTTTGGGAGAATTTTGTGGAATTTTTTGAGGCATTTTGAGGGAATTTTTGGGAGAATTTTGTGGAATTTTTTGAGGCATTTTGAGGGAAATTTTGGGGAATTTTTGGGAGAATTTTGTGGAATTTTTTGAGGCATTTTGAGGGAAATTTGGGGGAATTTTTGGGGAATTTTGGGAGAATTTTTGGGGAATTTTTGGGAGGATTTGTTTTTGGCTTTTGTGGAAATTTTAGAGGAATTTTTTGGGAATTTTGAGGGAATTTTGGGGGGATTGTTCTGCAAATTTTGAGGCAATTTTGGGGATTTATTGGAAAATTTTTTGGGGAATTTTTGGCGAATTTTGTGGAATTTTTCGAGGCATTTTGAGGGAAATTTTGGGGATTTGGGAATTTTGTGGAATTTTTGGAGGCATTTTGAGGGAAATTTTTGGGGGAATTTTGGGCAATTTTTGGGAGAATTTTTTGAGGCAATTTTGAGGGAAATTTTGGCAGAACTTTTTGGAATTTTTTGAGGCATTTTGAGGGAATTTTTGGGAGAATTTTGTGGAATTTTTTGAGGCACTTTGAGGGAATTTTTGGGAGAATTTTGTGGAATTTTTCGAGGCATTTTGAGGGAAATTTTGGGGAATTTTTGGGAGAATTTTGTGGAATTTTTTGAGGCATTTTGAGGGAAATTTTGGGGAATTTTTGGGAGAATTTTGTGGAATTTTTTGGAGGCATTTTGAGGGAATTTTTGGGAGAATTTTGTGGAATTTTTTGAGGAATTTTGAGGGAAATTTTGGGGAATTTTTGGGAGAATTTTGTGGAATTTTTGAGGCATTTTGAGGGAAATTTGGGGGAATTTTTGGGAGAATTTTGTGGAATTTTTTGAGGCATTTTGAGGGAAATTTGGGGAAATTTTTGGGGAATTTTTGGGAGAATTTTTGGGAATTTTTGGGAGGATTTTGTGGGTTTTTTTGGGAAATTTTAGAGGAATTTTTGGGAATTTTGAGGGAATTTTGGGGGATTGTTCTGGAAATTTTGAGGCAATTTGGGGGATTTTTGGAAAATTTTTTGGGGAATTTTTGGGAGAATTTTGTGGAATTTTTCGAGGCATTTTGAGGGAAATTTTGGGGAATTTTTGGCGGAATTTTGTGGAATTTTTGAGGCATTTTGAGGGAATTTTTGGGAGAATTTTGTGGAATTTTTTGAGGCATTTTGAGGGAAATTTTGGGAGAATTTTGTGGAATTTTTGAGGCATTTTGAGGGAATTTTTGGGAGAATTTTGTGGAATTTTTTGAGGCATTTTGAGGGAAATTTTGGGGAATTTTTGGGGAATTTTGTGGAATTTTTTGAGGCATTTTGAGGGAATTTTTGGGAGAATTTTGTGGAATTTTTTGAGGCATTTTGAGGGAAATTTTGGGGAATTTTTGGGAGAATTTTGTGGAATTTTTTGAGGCATTTTGAGGGAAATTTTGGGGAATTTTTGGGAGAATTTTGTGGAATTTTTTGAGGCATTTTGAGGGAAATTTTGGGGAATTTTTGGGGAATTTTTGGGAGAATTTTTTGAGGCAATTTTGTGGGAAATTTTGGCAGAATTTTGTGGAATTTTTTGAGGCATTTTGAGGGAATTTTTGGGAGAATTTTGTGGAATTTTTTGAGGCATTTTGAGGGAAATTTGGGGGAATTTTTGGGAGAATTTTTGGGGAATTTTTGGGAGGATTTTGGTTTTGGACTTTTGTGGAAATTTTAGAGGAATTTTTGGGAATTTTGAGGGAATTTTGGGGGATTGTTCTGCAAATTTTGAGGCAATTTTGGGGATTTATTGGAAAATTTTTGGGGAATTTTTTTGGGAATTTTTCGAGGCATTTTGAGGGAAATTTTGGGGAATTTTTGGCGGAATTTTGTGGAATTTTTTGAGGCATTTTGAGGGAAATTTTGGGGAATTTTTGGGCAATTTTTGGGAGAATTTTTTGAGGCAATTTTGAGGGAAATTTTGGCAGAATTTTTTGGAATTTTTTGAGGCATTTTGAGGGAATTTTTGGGAGAATTTTGTGGAATTTTTTGAGGCATTTTGAGGGAAATTTTGGGGAACTTTTGGGAGAATTTTTGGGAGAATTTTTTGAGGCAATTTTGAGGGAAATTTTGGGAGAATTTTGTGGAATTTTTTGAGGCATTTTGAGGGAATTTTTGGGAGAATTTTGTGGAATTTTTCGAGGCATTTTGAGGGAAATTTTGGGGAATTTTTGGGGGAATTTTGGGGAATTTTTTGAGGCATTTTGAGGGAAATTTTGGGGGATTTTTGGGGAATTTTTGGGAGAATTTTGGGTTTTTGGGAGGATTGTTTTTGGCTTTTTGTGGAAATTTTAGAGGAATTTTTTGGGAATTTTGAGGGAATTTTTGGGGGATTGTTCTGCAAATTTTGAGGCAATTTTGGGGATTTATTGGAAAATTTTTGGGGAATTTTTGGGAGAATTTTGTGGAATTTTTCGAGGCATTTTGAGGGAAATTTTGGGAAATTTTTGGCGGAATTTTGTGGAATTTTTTGAGGCATTTTGAGGGAAATTTTGGGGAATTTTTGGGCAATTTTTGGGAGAATTTTTTGAGGCAATTTTGAGGGAAATTTTGGCAGAATTTTGTGGAATTTTTTGAGGCATTTTGAGGGAATTTTTGGGAGAATTTTTGTGGAATTTTTTGAGGCATTTTGAGGGAAATTTTGGGGAATTTTTGGGAGAATTTTGTGGAATTTTTTGAGGCATTTTGAGGGAAATTTTGGGGAATTTTTGGCGGAATTTTGTGGAATTTTTGAGGCATTTTGGGGAAATTTGGGAAAATTTTGGGCAATTTTTGGGGAATTTTTGGGGCATTTTGAGGGAAATTTTGGGCAGAATTTTGTGGGAATTTTTGTGGGGGAATTTTTGGGGAATTTTGTGGAATTTTGGAGGAATTTTGAGGGAATTTTGGGGAATTTTGGGAGAATTTTTGGGGAATTTTGGGGAGGATTTGTTTTTGGGCTTTTTGGAAATTTTAGAGGAATTTTTGGGAATTTTGAGGGAATTTTTGGGGATTGTTCTGCAAATTTTGGAGGCAATTTTGGGGATTTATTGGAAAATTTTTGGGGAATTTTTGGGAGAATTTTGTGGAATTTTTGGGGCATTTTGAGGGAAATTTTGGGGAATTTTTGGGGGAATTTTGTGGAATTTTGGGGTTTTGAGGGATTTTTGGGGAATTTTTGGGGAATTTTGGGGAATTTTTGGGGCAATTTTGGGAGGGAAATTTTGGGGAGAATTTTGGGAATTTTGAGGAATTTTGGGGGAATTTTGGGAGAATTTTGGGAATTTTTTGAGGCACTTTGGGGAAATTTTGGGGAATTTTTGGGAGAATTTTTGGAATTTTTGAGGCATTTTGGGGAAATGGGGGAATTGGGGGAATTTTGTGGAATTTTGGAGGCATTTTGAGGGAAATTTTGGGGATTTTTTGGGAATTTTGGGAGAATTTTTTTTTGAGGGAATTTTGGGAGGGAATTTTTTGTTTTTGGGGAATTTTGGGGGAATTTTTGGAATTTTTGGGGAAATTTTTGAGGGAAATTTTGGGGAATTTTTGGGAGAATTTTGGGGAATTTTTGGTTTTTGGGAAATTTTTGGGGAATTTTTGGCGGAATTTTGTGGAATTTTTTGAGGCATTTTGAGGGGAATTTTTGGGAGAAATTTTGGGCAATTTTGGGGAATTTTTTGAGGCAATTTTGGGGAAATTTTGGGAGGAATTTTGGGGAATTTTTTGAGGCATTTTTGAGGGAATTTTTGGGGAATTTTGGGGAATATTTTGAGGAATTTTGAGGAAAATTTTGGGGAATTTTTGGGAGAATTTTGGGGAATTTTTGGAGGCATTTTGAGGAATTTTTTGGGGAAATTTTTTTGGAATTTTGTGGAATTTTTGGAGGCATTTTGAGGGAAATTTTGGGGAATTTTGGGGCAATTTTGGGGAATTTTTGAGGCAATTTTGAGGAAATTTTTGGAGAAATTTTGAGGCATTTTGGGGGAATTTTTGGGAGAATTTTGGGAATTTTTGAGGCACTTTGAGGGAAATTTTGGGGAATTTTGGGAGAATTTTGTGGAATTTTTTGAGGCATTTTGAGGGAATTTTTGGGAGAATTTTGTGGAATTTTTTGAGGCACTTTGAGGGAAATTTTTTGGGGAATTTTTGGGAGAATTTTGTGGAATTTTTCGAGGCATTTTGAGGGAAATTTTGGGGAATTTTTGGCGGAATTTTGTGGAATTTTTGGAGGCATTTTGAGGGAAATTTTGGGGAATTTTTGGGCAATTTTTGGGAGAATTTTTTGAGGCAATTTTGAGGGAAATTTTGGCAGAATTTTTTGGAATTTTTTGAGGCATTTTGAGGGAATTTTGGGAGAATTTTGTGGAATTTTTTGAGGCATTTTGAGGGAAATTTTGGGGAATTTTTGGGAGAATTTTTGGGAGAATTTTTTGAGGCAATTTTGAGGGAAATTTTGGGAGAATTTTGTGGAATTTTTTGAGGCATTTTGAGGGAATTTTTGGGAGAATTTTGTGGAATTTTTTGAGGCATTTTGAGGGAAATTTTGGGGAATTTTTGGGAGAATTTTGTGGAATTTTTTGAGGGATTTTGAGGGAAATTTGGGGAAATTTTGGGGAATTTTTGGGAGAATTTTTGGGGAATTTTGGGAGGATTTGTTTTTGGCTTTTGTGGAAATTTTAGAGGAATTTTTGGGAAGGGAATTTTTGGGGATTGTTGGAAATTTTGGGCAATTTTGGGGATTTTTGGAAAATTTTGGGGAATTTTTGGGAGAATTTTGTGGAATTTTTTCGGGGCATTTTGGGGGAATTTTGGGGAAATTTTTGGAATTTTGGAATTTTTTGAGGCATTTTGGGGAATTTTGGGAGAATTTTTGAGGAAATTTTGGGGGCGGCAGAATTTTGGGGAATTTTTTGAGGAATTTTGAGGGAATTTTTGGGGGAATTTGTGGAATTTTGAGGCATTTTGGGGAAAATTTGGGGGAATTTTTGGGGAATTTTGTGGATTTTTTTGAGGAATTTTGAGGGAAATTTTGGGAATTTTGCGGAATTTTGGAATTTTTTGAGGCATTTTGGGGGAAATTTTGGGGAATTTTTGGGAATTTTGGGAGAATTTTGAGGCAATTTTGAGGGAAATTTTGAGCAGAATTTTGTGGAATTTTTGAGGCATTTTTGGGGAATTTTGGGAGAATTTTGGGGTTTTGGGGAATTTTGGGGAATTTTTGGGAAATTTTTTTGGGGAATTTTGGGAGGATTTGTTTTGGGCTTTTGGGGAAATTTTAGAGGAATTTTTTGGGAATTTTGGGGGAATTTTGGGGGATTTTTGGAAATTTTGAGGGAATTTTGGGGATTTTTTGGAAAATTTTTGGGGAATTTTTTGGGAGAATTTTGGGGAATTTTGGAGGGATTTTGAGGGAAATTTTGGGGGGGAATTTTTGGGGAATTTTGGGCATTTTGGGGGAAATTTTGGGGAATTTTTTGGGGAATTTTGGGCAATTTTGGGGGAAATTTTGGAGAACTTTTTGGAATTTTTTGGGGATTTTGAGGGAATTTTGGGGAATTTTGTGGAATTTTTTGGGGGACTTTGGGGGAATTTTTTTTGGGGAATTTTTTGGGGCACTTTTGAGGGAAATTTTTGGGGAATTTTGGGAGAATTTTTGGGAATTTTTGGGGGGTTTTGGGGGAAATTTTGGGGAATTTTTGGGGGAATTTTGGGGAATTTTTGGGGGCATTTTGAAATTTTGGGGGAATTTTTTGGGGAATTTTGGGGAAATTTTGGGGCAGAATTTTAAAATTTTGGGGAAATTTTGGAGAATTTTGAATTTTTGGGGGATTTTGGGGAATTTTGGGGGAAATTTTGGGAATTTTTAAATTTTGGGAAAATTTTGGGGAATTTTGGGGAATTTTGGGGAGAATTTTTGGGGAAATTTTGGGGAATTTTGGGGAGAATTTTGGGGAATTTTTTGAGGCATTTTGGGGAATTTTGGGAGAATTTTGGGGAATTTTTTGGGAATTTTGAGGGGAATTTTGGGGGATTTTTGGGAGAATTTTGTGGAATTTTTTTGGGCATTTTGAGGGAAATTTTGGGGAATTTTTTTTTGGGGAATTTTGGGAAAATTTTTGGGGAATTTTTGGGAGAATTTTTTAAAAATTTTTGTGGAAATTTTGAGGGAATTTTGGGGAATTTTGGGGAATTTTTGGGAATGTTTCTGGGAATTCTGGGGAATTTTTGGCAATTTTTTGGAAATTTTGGGGGGGAATTTTGGGGGGAATTTTGTGAATTTTTGGGAATTTTTGAGGATTTTTGGGGAATTTTTGGGAATTTTGAATTTTTGGGGCATTTTGGGGAATTTTGGGGAATTTTTGGGGAATTTTGGGAATTTTTTTGAGAAATTTTGAGGGAAATTTTGGCGGGGAATTTTTTTGAAATTTTGGGGAATTTTTGGGGAATTTTGGGGAATTTTTGAAAATTTTTTGGGGGAAATTTGGGGAATTTTGGGAGAATTTTGGGGAATTTTTGGGGCATTTTGGGGGAAATTTTGGGGAAATTTGGAGAATTTTTGGGGAGAATTTTGGGGAATTTGGGGGAAATTTTGGGGAATTTTGGGAAAAGGAATTTTTGGGGAATTTTGAGGAAAATTTTGGGAGGGGAATTTTGGGGAATTTTTGGAGGATTTTGGGGAATTTTGGGAGATTTTTGGGAATTTTTGAGGCATTTTGAGGAAATTTTGGGGGAATTTTTGGGAGAATTTTTTGGGGAATTTTTGGGAGGATTTGGGGAAATTTTGGGAAATTTTGGGGTTTTTGGGGAGGAAATTTTGGGGGGAAATTTTGGGGAATTTTGGGGATTTTTGGGGAATTTTGGGGAATTTTTGGGGAATTTTGGGGAATTTTTTGGGGCATTTTGAGGGAAATTTTGGGGAATTTTTGGGGAATTTTTTTTGGAGGAATTTTGGGGAAATTTTGGGGAATTTTTGGGGAATTTTGGGAGGAATTTTTGGGAGGCATTTTGGGGGAAATTTTGGGGAGAATTTTGTGGAATTTTTTGAGGAATTTTGGGGAATTTTTGGGGAAATTTTTGGGAGAATTTTGTGGAATTTTTGGGGCATTTTGAGGGAAAATTTTGGGGAATTTCGGGGAATTTTGGGAAATTTTTGAGGCATTTTGGGGGAAATTTTGGGGAATTTTTGGGGAATTTTTGGGGGAATTTTTTGGGAAATTTTGGGGGAAATTTTTGGGAGAATTTTGGGGAATTTTTTTTGGGGAATTTTTGGGAGAATTTTTGGGGGAATTTTGGGGGAATTTTTGGGAGAATTTTGGGGAATTTTTGGAGGCATTTTGGGGGAATTTTTGGGGGAATTTTTGGGGAATTTTTAGGGATTTTGGGGGAATTTTGGGGAATTTTTGGGAGAATTTTGGGGAATTTTTGGGGCATTTTTTGAGGGAAATTTTGGGGAATTTTTGGGAATTTTGGGGGAATTTTTTGGGGCATTTTGAGGGAAATTTTGGGGGAGAATTTTGGGGAATTTTTTGGGGAAATTTTGGGAAATTTTGGGAGAATTTTGGGGAATTTTTTTGAGGCATTTTGGGGGGAATTTTGGGAGGAATTTTGGTTTTTGGGAATTTTGGGGAAAATTTTGGGGAATTTTTGGGAGAATTTTGTGGAATTTTTTGAGGCATTTTGAGGGAATTTTGGGGGGAATTTTTGGGAGAATTTTGGGGAATTTTGGGAGGATTTTTTGGGATTTTTGGGAAATTTTGGGGAATTTTTGGGAATTTTGGGGGAATTTTTGGGGGATTTTCGGGAAATTTTGGGGCAATTTTGGGAATTTTGGGAAAATTTTTGGGGAATTTTTGGGAATTTTTGGGAATTTTTGGGAATTTTGGGGGAAATTTTGGGGAAATTTTGGGAGAATTTTGGGGGATTTTTTTTTATTTTGGGGAATTTTTGGGGGAATTTTGGGGAATTTTTTTGGGGAATTTGGGGAATTTTGGGGAATTTTGGGGAATTTTGGGGATTTTTTGGGAATTTTGGGGAAATTTTGGGGCAATTTTGGGGATTTTTTGGAAAATTTTTGGGGAATTTTGGGGGATTTGGGGATTTTTGGAGGCATTTTGAGGGAAATTTTGGGGAATTTTGGAGAATTTTTTGGGGAATTTTGGGGGAATTTTTTGGAATTTTTTGAGGCATTTTGGGGGAAATTTTGGGGGAATTTTGGGAGAATTTTGGGGAATTTTTGGGGCATTTTGAGGGAAATTTTTGGGGGAATTTTTGGGGAATTTTGGGAGGCATTTTGGGGAAATTTTGGGGAATTTTTGGGCAATTTTGGGGGAATTTTGAGAATTTTTGGGGGAATTTTGGGAATTTTTGGATGGAATTTTGGAAGAATTTTGGGGAATTTTGGGGGAATTTTGGGGAATTTTTGGGGCATTTTGAGGGAATTTTTGGGGGAATTTTGGGAGAATTTTGGGAATTTTTGGGGGATTTTGGGGAAATTTTTGGGGAATTTTGGGGGAATTTTGGGGAATTTTTGGGGATTTTGGGGAAATTTTGGGGGAATTTTTGGGGATTTTGGGAGAATTTTTGGGCAATTTTGGGGAAATTTTGGGAGAATTTTGGGAATTTTTTGGGGCATTTTGGGGGAATTTTTGGGAGAATTTTGGGGAATTTTTGGGGAATTTTTGGGGAATTTTTGGGGAATTTTGGGAATTTTGGGGGGATTTTGTGGAAATTTTGGGGAATTTTTGGGGGAATTTTGTGGAATTTTTGGGGGAATTTTGGGGGGAATTTTGGGAATTTTTGGGGAATTTTTGGGAGAATTTTTGGGGAAATTTTGGGGGAAATTTTGGGAGAATTTTGGGGAATTTTTTTTGAGGGATTTTGGGGGAATTTTTGGGAGAATTTTGGGGGAATTTTTTGAGGAATTTTGGGGAAATTTTTGGGGAATTTTGGGGAATTTTTGGGGAATTTTTTGAGGGATTTTTGGGGAATTTTTGGGGATTTTTGGGAGAATTTTTGGGGAATTTTTGGGGAATTTTGGGGGAATTTTTGGGGAATTTTTGGGAGAATTTTGGGGAATTTTTTGAGGATTTTGGGGAATTTTGGGGGAAATTTTGGGAATTTTGGGGAATTTTTGGGGCATTTTTGGGGAATTTTTGGGAATTTTGGGGAATTTTGGGAGGAAATTTTGGGGAATTTTTGAAATTTTGGGGAATTTTTGGGGAATTTTTTGGGGAATTTTGAGGGAATTTTTGGGAGAATTTTGTGGAATTTTTGGGGCATTTTGGGGGAAATTTTGGGGAATTTTTGGGAGAATTTTTGGGGAATTTTTTGGGGCAATTTTGGGGGAAATTTTGGGAGAATTTTGGGAATTTTTGGGGGAATTTTGGGGGAAATTTTGGGGAATTTTTGGAATTTTTTGAGGCATTTTGGGGGAATTTTGGGGGGGAGAATTTTTGTGGATTTTTTTTGAGGAATTTTGGGGGGAAATTTTGGGGAATTTTTGGGAGAAATTTTTGGGGAATTTTTGGGAGGATTTTTTTTGTGGAAATTTTGGGGGAATTTTTTTGGGAATTTTGAGGGAATTTTTGGGGATTGTTGTGGAATTTTTGAGGATTTTGGGAAAATTTTTGGGGAATTTTTGGGAGAATTTTGGGGATTTTTTTGAGGAATTTTGAGGGAAATTTTGGGAATTTTTGAGGAATTTTGGGGGAATTTTTGGAAATAATTTTTTGGGAATTTTTTGGGAGGAATTTTTGGGGAAATTTTGGGGAATTTTTGGAGAATTTTGGGGGAATTTTTTGAGGAATTTTGAGGGAATTTTTGGGAGAATTTTTGGGAATTTTTGAGGGGGATTTTTGGGGGAATTTTTTTTGGGAAATTTTGGGATTTTTGGGGCATTTTGGGAAAATTTTTGGGGGGAATTTTTGGGGAATTTTGGGGAATTTTGGGGAATTTTGGGGAATTTTTGGGAGAATTTTTTGGAATTTTTGGGGGAATTTTGGGGGAATTTTTGGGGAATTTTTTTTGGGGAATTTTGGGGGAATTTTGGGAGAATTTTGGGGAATTTTTGAGGGAGGCTTTTTGGAAATTTTGGAGGAATTTTTGAATTTTGGGAAATTTTGGGGATTGGGGAAATTTTGGGGAATTTTTGGATTTTGGGAAATTTTTGGGGAATTTTTGGGAGAATTTTGGGAATTTTTTGGATTTTGGGGAAATTTTTTTGGGGAATTTTTGGGAATTTTTTTTTGAGGGAAATTTTTGGGAATTTTTGGGGAATTTTGGGGGAATTTTTGGGGAATTTTTGGGGGAATTTTGGGGGGGAATTTTGGGGATTTTTTGGGGGAATTTTTGGGGAATTTTGGGGAATTTTTGGGAGGAATTTTTGGGCATTTTGGGGGAATTTTGGGGAAATTTTGTGGGAATTTTTGTGGAATTTTTGAGGGGAATTTTGGGGAAATTTTTGGGGAATTTTTGGGGAATTTTGGGGAATTTTTTTTGAGGAATTTTGAGGGAAATTTTGGGGGAATTTTTTGGGAATTTTGGGGGGAAATTTTGGGGAATTTTTGGGGGAATTTTTGGGGAATTTTTGGGGAATTTTGGGGGAATTTTTGGGGAATTTTTTGGGGGGAATTTTGGGGATTTTTGGGAGGATTTTTTGGGGATTTTGAGGGGGAAATTTTGGGGGATTTTTTGGGAAATTTTGAAATTTGGGAAATTTTGGGGAATTTTGGGATTTTTTTTTGAGAAATTTTGGGGAATTTTTTGGGAAGAATTTTTTGGGGGAAATTTTTTGGAGGGAATTTTGGGGGAATTTTTGGGGATTTTTTGGGGAATTTTTGGGAATTTTGGGAGATTTTTGTGGAATTTTTTGGGGCATTTTGAGGGGAAATTTTGGGGAAATTTTTTGTTTTTTGGGGAATTTTGGGGGAATTTTGGGAGAATTTTGGGGAATTTTTGAGGAATTTTGAGGGAAATTTTTTTGGAGGAATTTTGGGAGGAATTTTTTGAGGCATTTTGAGGGAATTTTTGGGGAGGAATTTTGGGGAATTTTTGAGGAATTTTGGGGAATTTTTGGGCACTTTTTGGGGAATTTTTGGGGAATTTTGGGGGATTTTGGATTTTGGGATTTTTGGGAATTTTTGGTTTTGGAATTTTTGGGAATTTTTGGGGATTTTTGGATTTTGGGGGAATTTTGGGGAATTTTTTTGAGGCATTTTTTTTTTGGGAATTTTGGGGGGGAAATTTTGGGGAATTTTGGGGAATTTTGAGGGAAATTTTTGGGGAATTTTTGGGGAATTTTTGGGGAATTTTTTGGGGGCATTTTGAGGGAAATTTTGTTTTGGGGAATTTTGGGGGAATTTTTGGGAGCAATTTTGGGGAATTTTTGGGAATTTTGGGAAATTTTGGGGGAATTTTTTGGGAATTTTGGGAGAATTTTGTGGAATTTTTTGAGGCATTTTTGGGGAATTTTTGGGGAATTTTTGGGAGAATTTTGGGGAATTTTTGAGGCATTTTGAGGGAAATTTTGGGGAATTTTGGGGAATTTTTGGGGAATTTTTTTTTGGGAGAATTTTTGGGAAATTTTTGGGATTTTGGGCTTTTTGGGAAATTTTTAGAGGAATTTTTTGGGAATTTTGAGGGAATTTTTGGGGGATTTTTTGGGATTTTTGAGGGAATTTTGGGGAATTTTTTGGGAAAATTTTTGGGGAATTTTTGGGAGAATTTTGGGGAATTTTTGGGGAAATTTTTGAGGGATTTTGAGGGAAATTTTTTGGGGAAAATTTTGGGGGAATTTTGGGGGATTTTTTGGGGGATTTTTTTTTGGGGGAATTTTTTAGGGGAATTTTGGGAATTTTTGGGGCATTTTGGGGGAAATTTTGGGGAAATTTTGGCAGAATTTTGTGGGACTTTGGGGGATTTTTTTGGGGGAATTTTTGGGAATTTTTGGGGGAATTTTGAGGGAATTTGGGGGATTTATTGGAAAATTTGGGGGAAATTTTTTTGGGAAATTTTGGGGGATTTTGGGAGAATTTTTGGGGGGGGGAATTTTTTTTGGGGGTTTTTGGGGAATTTTTTTGATTTTTTTGGGGGGAATTTTTGGGGGAAATTTTTGGGGATTTTTTGGGGGGAAATTTTGGGGAATTTTGGGGAATTTTTTTGAGGAATTTTGAGGGAAATTTGGGGGACATTTTGGGGAATTTTTGGGAGAATTTTGTGGAATTTTTTGAGGAATTTTGAGGGAAATTTTTGGGAATTTTTGGGAGAATTCTGTGGAATTTTTTGAGGCATTTTGATGGAAATTTTGGGGAATTTTTGGCAGAATTTCGCGGGAATTTGGGGGATTTTTTTTGAATTTTGGGGGATATTTGGGGAATTTTTTGGGGAGGGGTCTCTCACCACCAGGTGCACGGGGGGGAGCCCCCCCAGCAGCGAATCCGGGGCCAGCAGGGGGGACATGAAGGGGTCCCGGGGCGGTTTTGGGGGAATTTCCCCAAAAATCGCCGGGGGGCCCCCGGTGCGGAGCGGCCGAAATCCTTCAGGGTACCCCAAAAATTTGGGGGGGTCCTCGAGGGCGTCTTCAGGGGGGTCCTCGGCCCCGCCCCCCTCCGAGTTTGGGGCTGGTTCTGGAAAACAAAAAAAAAAGGGGAGGGGGAGGTGAAAAAATGTGAAGGGTTTGGGTGAAAATTGGAGAAAAAAGTCCGCAAAAAGCGGCCAAAAAAAAAATAAAATTCCTAAAATCGACCTCAATACCCCCCCCAAAAAAAAACCCCAAAATTCACCTCAAAATTCCACAAAAATCCCCCCAAAAATCCCTCAAAAAACCAAAAAGAAATCCCCAAAAATTGACTCAAAAATTTCCAAAAGACCGCAAAAAAATTCCCTGAAAATCCTTAAAAAGAAACCCCAAAATTTTCCCACAAAAACCTCAAAAAATTCGCAAAAAATCAAGAAAATGTCTCATAAAATCCTTTCAATATCGACCAAAAATTCACCCAAAAATCCCCCCCAAAAACCCCCCAAAATCCCAAAATTGCACCCAAAAATTCACCCAAAAATCCCCCCAAAAAAATCCCCAAAAATCCCAAAATTGCACCCAAAAATTCACCCAAAAAAACCCCCAAAAAAATCCCCAAAAATCCCAAAAAATTCACCCAAAAATCCCCAAAAAATCCCCAAAAATCCCAAAATTGCACCCAAAAATTCCCCCAAAAATCCCCCAAAAATTCCCCCGAATGTTTGGGACCCCTCCCCCATTTTTGGAGTCCCCTCACCTGGTTTTGGGGGGGTCTCCCCCTCAGGAGCCCCCCAAAAATCCCAAAATTGCACCCAAAAATTCACCCAAAAATCCCAAAAAAAATCCCCAAAAATCCCAAAATTGCACCCAAAAATTCCCCCAAAAATCCCCCAAAAATTCCCCCGATTTTTTGGACCCCTCCCCCATGTTTGGGGTCCCCTCACCTGGTTTTGGGGGGGGTCTCCCCCTCAGGAGCCCCCCCAGCCAGGCCGCCCCCCCCCGCAGCCCCCTCAGGAGCAGCCCCTCCCCCACGGCCGGCCGGGGGGGGGGAGGGGAGCGAGGCCCGTCCCCCAACGTCCCTGGAAAAGGAACAAAAACAACGGAAATGTCACCAAAATGGCACCAAAATGGACCCAAAATTAGCCCAAAATTAGCCCAAAATTAGCCCAAAATCAGCCCCAAAACCACCAAAAATATCCCCAAATTTATCCCAAAATTATCCCAAAATCAGCCCCAAAATCAGCATAAAATGAGCCCCAAAATTATCCCAAAATCAGCCCAAAATGATCCCCCAATTGTCCCAGAGTTATCCCAAAATTTTCCCAAAATCAGCCCCAAATGAGCCCAAATTTATCTCTGAATTGTCCCCGAATTACCCCAAAATCAGCAAAAAATGAGCCCAAAATTATCCCCAAATTGTCCCAGAATTATCCCAAAATTGACCCAAAATCAACCCCAAAATCAGCACAAAATTCACCAAACATATCCCCAAATTAGTCCAAAATTATCCCAGAATTAATCCGCCTAAAATTATCCCACAATTAGCCAAAAATTGCCCCAAAATCAGCTCAAAATTATCCACAAAATCAGCCCCAAAATCACCCCAAATTTATCCCAAATTAGTTCAGAATTATCCCAAAATTAGCCCCAAAAGAGCCCCAAAATCAGCCCCAAACTATCCCAGAATCAGCCCCAAAATTGGTCCTAATTTTCCCAAAATTACACAAAAATCAGCCCCAAGTTCACCAAAAATTGCACCCCAAAATCAGCACAAAATGCCCCTAAAATTGCCCCAAATCGGCACAAAATTATCCCAAAATTATCCCAAAATTATCCCAAAATTATCCCAGAATCAGCTCCAAAATCGCCAAAAAATTGTCCCAAAATCAGCCCCAAAATTGCCATAAAATCAGCCCCAAATTATCTCAAAATTATCCCAGAATCAACCCCAAATTTATCCCCCAAATTATCCCAAAATTAGTTCAAAATTATCCCGGAATTATTCCAGAATTATCCCAAAATCGGCCCCAAATTAGCACAAAACGAGCCCCAAAATTAGTCCCAAATTATCCCAGAATTAGCACAAAATCAGCCCAAAATTATCCCCAAATTGTCCCAGAATTTACCCAAAATTATCCCAAAATCAGCGTCAAATCCGCACAAAATCAGCACAAAATTCCCTAAAAATTGCCCCCAAATTAGCCCAAAATTATCCCAAAGTCTGCCCCAAAATCACCAAAAATTGCCCCCGAATCAGCTCAAAATTATCCCAAAATTACCCCCAAATCAGCCCCAAATCAGCCTGAAATTACCCCAAAATTATCCCAGAATTATCCCAAAATTAGTCCAAAATTATCCCAGGATCATCTTAAAATTGAGGCCCAAAATCACCCCAACATCAGCCCCAAAATTATCATAAAAATATCCCCAAATCACCAAAAATCAGCCTCAAAATCAGCCCCAAATTGCCCCAGAATTAGCCCAAAATCAGCCCAAAATCAGCCCCAAAAGTCCCAAAAATCCCAAATCCCCCCAATGTCCCCAAGTCCCTCAATGTCCCCAATGTCCCCGAATGTCCCCAAACCTCCCAATGTCCCCAACCCCATTTTTCCTCCATTTTTTCCCCATTTTCCCCCAATTTTTTCCCAATGTCCCCAATGTCCCCAATCGCGTTTTTTCCCTTTTCCCTCCCATTTGTCCCCAATGTCCTCAATGTCCCCAAGACCCTCAACATCCTCAATGGCCCCTCAATGTCCCCAATCCCATTTTTTCCCAATTTTCCCCATTTTTACTCAATGTCCCCAATGTCCCCAAATCCCATTTCGCCCAATTTTCCTCCAATTTGTCCACAATTTCTCCCAATTTTTTTTTCCAATTTTTTCTCAACGTCCCCAAATCCCCCAATGTCACCAATGTCCCCAAACCCCCAAATATCCCACACAACCCCAAATCCCCCAATGTCCCCAGATGTCCCCAAGTGTCCCCAAGCCCCTCAATGTCCCCAGTGTCCCCAATCCCATTTTCCCCCAATTTTTTCTCAATGTCCCCAAATTCCCTCAATGTCCCCAATGTCCCTGATGTCCCCAATGGCCCCAAATCCCCAAATATCCCACACAACCCCAATGTCCCCAAATCCCCCAATGTCCCCAAATGTCCCCAGTGGCCCCAAACCCCCAAATGTCCCACACAACCCCAATGTCCCCAAATCCCCCAATGCCCTAAATGTCCCCCCCAACCCCAATGCCCACACAACCCCAAATCCCCTGATGTCCCCAAATGTCCCCAAACCTGCGTAGGCCCCCAGGCACTGGCACAGCACCCCCAGGGACAATGCCCCAAGCGTCCCCAATGTCCCCAAACCCCCAAATATCCCACACAACCCCAATGTCCCCAAATCCCCCAATGTCCCCAAATGTCCCCCGTGGCCCCAAACCCCCAAATATCCCACACAACCCCAAATCCCCCGATGTCCCCAAGCGTCTCCAATGTCCCCAAATCCCCAAATGTCCCACACAACCCCAATGTCCCCAAATCCCCCAATGTCCCCAAATGTCTCCAAGCGTCCCCAAATCCCCAAATATCCCACACAACCCCAAATCTCCCGATGTCCCCAATGTCCCCAAACCCCCAAATGTCCCACACAACCCCAAATCCCCCAATGTCCCCAGATGTCCCCAAATGTCCCCAAACCTGCATAGGCCCCCAGGCACTGGCACAGCACCCCCCGGGGCAGCAGGGCCCCAATGTCCCCGATGTCCCCAACGGCCCCAAACCCCCAAATGTCCCACACAACCCCAATGCCCCAAATCCCCCGATGTCCCCAGATGTCCCCAATGTCCCCAAACCTGCGTAGGCCCCCAGGCACTGGCACAGCACCCCCAGGGGCAGCAGGGCCCCGATGTCCCCAATGTCCCCAAACCCCCAAATATCCCACACAACCCCAAATCTCCCGATGTCCCCAGATGTCCCCCAAACCTCGTGTGGGCCCCCAGGCACTGGCCCAGCACCCCCAGGGACAGCAGGGCCCCAATGTCCCCAATGTCCCCAAACCCCCAAATATCCCACACAACCCCAAATCCCCCGATGTCCCCAATGTCCCCAAACCTGCGTAGGCCCCCAGGCACTGGCCCAGCACCCCCAGGGACAGCAGGGCCCCGATGTCCCCAAACCCCCAAATGTCCCCGATGTCCCCAAATCCCCCGATGTCCCCAAACCCCCAAATGTCCCACACAACCCCAAATCCCCCAATGTCCCCAATGTCCCCAAATCCCCAAATGTCCCACACAACCCCAAATCCCCCGATCCCCCGATGTCCCCAAATGTCCCCAAGTGTCCCCAAACCCCCAAATGTCCCACACAACCCCAAATCCCCCAATGTCCCCAATGTCCCCAAACCCCCAAATGTCCCACACAACCCCAATGTCCCCAAATCCCCCAATGTCCCCAGATGTCCCCAAATGTCCCCAAACCTGCGTAGGCCCCCAGGCACTGGCACAGCACCCCCAGGGGCAGCAGAGGGTCCATCAGCGTCAGCAGCCGCGACGGCGACGCCGCCGCCCGCACCAGGGTCACCGGGTAGGCGGCCACCACGGCCTGGGGGACGCGGACGCCCAGGGCCACCGCGCGCAGGGACACGCCCAGGCACAGGTTGCCACCGGCGCTGTCACCCGCCACGCACACGCGCTCGGCCGGCGAGCCTGGGGACAGTTTGGGGACGTTGGGGGACATTGGGGAAAAATGGCGGAAATTGGGGGAAAAATGGGGGAATAGTGGGGGAAATGGGATTTGGGGACATTGGGGACATTGAGGGCATTGAGGGGATTGGGGACATTGGGTTCAGGACATTTAGGACATTGGGGACATTGAGGAAAAATGGGGAAAATTGGGAAAAAGTGGGACTGGGGACATTTGGGGACACTGGGGACAAATGGGAGGGAAAAGGGAAAATTGGGGGGAAATCGGAGAAAATGGAGGGAAATGGGGTTGGGGACATTGGGGACGTTGAGGGTCTTGGGGACACTGAAGGGCTTGGGGACACTGGGGACGTTGGGAACATTGAAGGGATTGGGGACGTTGATGACATTGGGGACATTGGAACAAAATGGGGGGAAAAGGGAAAAAATGGGACTGGGGACATTGGGGACATTGGGGACATTGGGGACATTGAGCAAAAATGGGGAACAATGGGAAAAATTGGGGGGAAATTGGGAGAATGGGATTGGGGACATTGAAGGGATTGGGGATATTGGGAGAAAATGGGAGAAAATTGGGAAAAAATGGGATTGGGGACATTGGGGACATTGGGGACATTGAGGATGTTGAGGGTCTTGGGGACATGGAAGGGACTGGGGACATTGGGAAAAAATGGGGAAAATTGGGAAAAAATGGGATTGGGGACATTGGGGACATTGGGGACATTGGGGACATTGAGGGGATTGGGGACATTGGGGACATTGGGAAAAATGGGGAAAATTGGGAAAAAATGGGATTGGGGACATTGGGGACATTGAGGACATTGAGGGTCTTGGGGACAAATGGGAGGGAAAAGGGAAAAAACGCGATTCGGGGCATTAGGGACATTGGGGAAAAATTGGGGAAAATGGGACTGGGGACATTTGGGGACATTTGGGGACATCAGGGAGCACCCACCCAGCATCCTGCAGTGCCTCAGCGCCCAGCAGTAAACATAGAAGCATTCCCAAAAATCCCCCCAAAAATCCCATTTCACCCCCCAAAACCACCCCAAAATTCCCCAAAATTTCCCGAATTTTCCCCAAATCCCCCGAATTTGCCCAATTTCCGCACCCAGCATCCTGCAGTGCCTCAGCGCGCAGTAGGCGTAGAAACCCTCCCAAAAATCCACTTAAATCCAAATTTAACCCCATTTCACCCCCCAGAACCATCCCAAAATTTCCCAAAACTCCCCGAATTTTCCCCAAAATCCCCCGAATTTCCGCACCCAGCATCCTGCAGTGCCTCAGCGCCCAGCAGTAGGCATAGAAGCATTCCCAAAAATCCCCCCAAAAATCCCATTTCACCCCCCAAAACCACCCCAAAATTCCCCCAAAATTCCCCGAATTTTCCCCCAAATCCCCCGAATTTTCCCCAAAACCCCCCGAATTTCCGCACCCAGCATCCTGCAGTGCCTCAGCGCCCAGCAGTAGGCGTAGAAACCCTCCCAAAAATCCACTTAAATCCAAATTTAACCCCATTTCACCCCCCAGAACCATCCCAAAATTTCCCAAAACTCCCCGAATTTTCCCCCAAAAATCCCCCCCGAATTTCAGCCCCTGCATCCTGCAGTGCCTCAGCCCAGCAGTAGGCGTAGAAACATTCCCAAAAATCCCCCCAAAAAATCCATTTAAATCCAAATTTAACCCCATTTCACCCCCCAGAATTTCCCCCAAATCCCCCGAATTTTCCCCAAAACCCCCCGAATTTCCGCACCCAGCATCCTGCAGTGCCTCAGCCCAGCAGTAGGCATAGAAGCATTCCCAAAAATCCCCCAAAAATCCAAATTTAACCCCATTTCACCCCCAAAATTCCCCAAAATCCCCCGAATTTTCCCAAAAATCCCCGAGCCCCCAATTTCCCCGCACCCAGCATCCTGCAGTGCCTCACGCCCAGCAGTAGGCGTAGAAACCCTCCCAAAAATCCACTTAAATCCAAATTTAACCCCATTTCACCCCCCAGAACCATCCCAAAATTTCCCAAAACTCCCCGAATTTTCCCCAAAACTCCCCGAATTTTCCCCAAAATCCCCCGAATTTCCGCACCCAGCATCCTGCAGTGCCTCAGCGCCCAGCAGTAGGCGTAGAAACATTCCCAAAAATCCCCCCAAAAATCCATTTAAATCCAAATTTAACCCCATTTCACCCCCAAAATTCCCCAAAATCCCCCGAATTTTCCCCAAAACCCCCGAATTTCCGCACCCAGCATCCTGCAGTGCCTCAGCGCCCAGCAGTAAGCATAGAAGCATTCCCAAAAATCCCCCCAAAAATCCAAATTTAACCCCATTTCACCCCCCAAAACCATCCCAAAATTTCCCCAAAACTCCCCGAATTTTCCCCAAAATCCCCCGAATTTCCGCACCCAGCATCCTGCAGTGCCTCAGCGCCCAGCAGTAGGCATAGAAGCATTCCCAAAAATCCCCCCAAAAATCCAAATTTAACCCCATTTCACCCCCCAAAATTCCCCAAAATCCCCCGAATTTTCCCAAAATCCCCGGAATTTGCCCCGAATTTCCGCACCCAGCATCCTGCAGTGCCTCAGCGCCCAGCAGTAGGCGTAGAAACATTCCCAAAAATCCCCCCAAAAAATCCATTTAAATCCAAATTTAACCCCATTCCACCCCCCAGAATTTCCCCAAATCCCCCGAATTTTCCCCCCAATTTCCCCACCCAGCATCCTGCAGTGCCTCAGCGCCCAGCAGTAGGCATAGAAGCATTCCCAAAAATCGCCCAAAAATCCCATTTCACCCCCCAAAACCACCCCAAAATTCCCCAAAATCCCCCGAATTTTCCCAAAATCCCCGAATTTGCCCCGAATTTCCGCACCCAGCATCCTGCAGTGCCTCAGCGCCCAGCAGTAGGCATAGAAGCATTCCCAAAAATCCCCCCAAAAAATCCATTTAAATCCAAATTTAACCCCATTCCACCCCCCAGAATTTCCCCAAATCCCCCGAATTTTCCCCAAATTTGCCCCGAATTTCCGCACCCAGCATCCTGCAGTGCCTCAGCGCCCAGCAGTAGGCGTAGAAGCATTCCCAAAAATCCCCCCAAAAAATCCCATTTCACCCCCCAAAACCCCCCCAAAATTCCCCAAAATTTCCCGAATTTTCCCCAAATCCCCCGAATTTGCCCCGAATTTCCGCACCCAGCATCCTGCAGTGCCTCAGCGCCCAGCAGTAGGCGTAGAAACCCTCCCAAAAATCCACTTAAATCCAAATTTAACCCCATTTCACCCCCCAGAACCATCCCAAAATTTCCCAAAACTCCCCGAATTTTCCCCAAAATCCCCCGAATTTCCGCACCCTGCATCCTGCAGTGCCTCAGCGCCCAGCAGTAGGCGTAGAAGCATTCCCAAAAATCCCCCAAAAATCCCATTTCACCCCCAAAACCACCCCAAAATTCCCCAAACCCCCAATTTTTCCCCAAAACCCCCGAATTTTCCCCAATTTCCAGCATCCAGCATCCTGCAGTGCCTCAGCGCCCAGCAGTAAGCATAGAAACATTCCCAAAAATCCCCCCAAAAAATCCATTTAAATCCAAATTTAACCCCATTCCACCCCCAGAATTTCCCCCAAATCCCCGAATTTTCCCCCAATTTGCCCCGAATTTCCGCACCCAGCATCCTGCAGTGCCTCAGCACCCAGCAGTAGGCGTAGAAGCATTCCCAAAAATCCCCCAAAAAATCCCATTTCACCCCCCAAAACCACCCCAAAATTCCCCAAATCCCCGAATTTTCCCCAAAACCCCCGAATTTTCCCCGAATTTCCGCACCCAGCATCCTGCAGTGCCTCAGCGCCCAGCAGTAAGCATAGAAACATTCCCAAAAATCCCCCCAAAAATCCCATTTCACCCCCAAAACCATCCCAAAATTCCCCAAAATCCCCCGAATTTTCCCCCCCAAATTTGCCCCGCACCCAGCATCCTGCAGTGCCTCAGCGCCCAGCAGTAGGCATAGAAGCATTCCCAAAAATCCCCCAAAAATCCATTTAAATCCAAATTTAACCCCCTTTCAGTACCCAAAATTTCCCAAAATCCCCCGAATTTTCCCCAAAACCCCCCGAATTTCCGCACCCAGCATCCTGCAGTGCCTCAGCACCCAGCAGTAGGCATAGAAGCATTCCCAAAAATCCCCCCAAAAAATCCCATTTCACCCCCCAAAACCACCCCAAAATTCCCCAAAATCCCCCGAATTTTCCCAAAATCCCCGGAATTTGCCCCGAATTTCCGCACCCAGCATCCTGCAGTGCCTCAGCGCCCAGCAGTAGGCATAGAAGCATTCCTCCAGGGCTCGGGGGAAGGGCGCCTCGGGGGCCAGGGCGTAATCCACGGACAGGATGGGGGTGCCCAGGTCGCGCGCCCAGCCGCGCAGGTAGGGCTCGTGCGAGCGCGACGTCTGCGCCACGAAGCCGCCGCCGTGGAAATGCAGCAGCAGCCCCGGGCTGGGCGGCAGCGGCGGCCCCCGGCGCCAGGGAAATGGGGAGGGGGTCCAGGCAGCCCCGTCCTGCCGCGTCAGGGCGCTCAGCGCCGCCGAGTCCTGCGGGAATAGCAAAAAAATCAGGCGAAAAATCACCCAAAATTCAGCAAAATTTCACATTAGCTTGACGCAAAATTGATGGAAAATCGACCCAAAAATCGACCCAAAAATCGACCCAGAATTCAGCAAAAATTGACCCAAAATTTGCACAACATTTCCCCAAAATTCGTACAGAATTTGGCAAAAATTCAACCAAATTTGCACAAAATTCACACAAAATTTGCACAAAACTCAGCAAAATTCACCCAAAGTTCATCCAAAATTCTCACAAAATTCACTCAAAACCCAGCAAAATTCGCCCAAAATTCAGCCAAAATGAAACCAAAAATTGCTCAAAATTTGCACAAAATTCAGCAAAATTCACCTAAAAGTCACCAGAAATTCACACAAAATTCACTGAAAATTCAGTCCAAATTCACACAAATCCACCCAAATTCTCTCATGATTTGCATAAATTTTGAGTGAATTTTTTGTCAATTTTTGCAGAATTTTTGCTGAATTTTGGCTGACGGGGTCCAGGCAGCCCCGTCCTGCCGCGTCAGGGCGCTCAGCGCCGCCGAGTCCTGCGGGAACGGGAAAAACGGTGAAAAAACGGTGAAAAAACGGTGAAAAAACGGTGAAAAAACGGTGAAAATCAGCTGAGAAATCGTCCAAAATTCGGTCAGAATTCAGCAAAAATTGATCCAAAATTGGCTCAAAATTTGGCAAAAATTCGCACAAAATTCATCCAAAATTCGCAGAAAATTCGCACAAAACTCCATAAAATTCGGCCAAGTTTGGCCCAAAATTGCACACAATTCATGCAAAATTCACTCAAAATTCATCCAATAATCGCTCAAAGTTCACCCAAAATTTGTCCAAAATTCACATAAAATTCGCACAAAATTTACACAAAATTCATCCAAAATTCACCCAAAATTCAACCAAAATTCACCCAAATCCACCCAAATTCTCTCGTGATTTGCATAAATTTTGTGTGAATTTTGTGTCAATTTTTGCAGAATTTTCGCAGAATTTTGCATGAATTTTGGCTGAATTTTGAGTGAATTTTGGGTCAATTTTGGATGAATTTTTGGTGAATTTTAGGTGAATTTTGGGTGAATTTTGGCCCCCAGGTCTACGCCACGAAGCCGCCGCCTGCGGAAATGGGGAAAAACGGTGAAAAATCACCCAAAATTCAGCAAAATTTCACATTAGGTTGACGCAAAATTGATGGAAAATCGACCCAAAAATCGACCCAAAATCGACCCAGAATTCAGCAAAAATTGACCCAAAATTCATGCACAACATTTCCCCAAAATTCGTACAGAATTTGGCAAAAATTCAACCAAATTTGCACAAAATTCACACAAAATTTGCACAAAACTCAGCAAAATTCACCCAAAGTTCATCCAAAATTCTCACAAAATTCACTCAAAACCCAGCAAAATTCGCCCAAAATTCAGCCAAAATGAAACGAAAAATTGCTCAAAATTTGCACAAAATTCAGCAAAATTCACCTAAAAGTCACCAGAAATTCACACAAAATTCACTGAAAATTCAGTCCAAATTCACACAAATCCACCCAAATTCTCTCATGATTTGCATAAATTTTGAGTGAATTTTTTGTCAATTTTTGCAGAATTTTTGCTGAATTTTGGCTGACGGGGTTCAGGCAGCCCCGTCCTGCGCGTCAGGGCGCTCAGCGCCGCCGAGTCCTGCGGGAACGGGGAAAAACGGTGAAAAAACGGGGAAAAAACGGTGAAAAAACGGTGAAAAAAACGGTGAAAATCAGCTGAGAAATCGTCCAAAATTCGGTCAGAATTCAGCAAAAATTGATCCAAAATTGGCTCAAAATTTGGCAAAAATTCGCACAAAATTCATCCAAAATTCGCAGAAAATTCGCACAAAACTCCATAAAATTCGGCCAAGTTTGGCCCAAAATTGCATACAATTCATGCAAAATTCACTCAAAATTCATCCAATAATCGCTCAAAGTTCACCCAAAATTTGTCCAAAATTCACATAAAATTCGCACAAAATTTACACAAAATTCATCCAAAATTCACCCAAAATTCAACCAAAATTCACACAAATCCACCCAAATTCTCTCGTGATTTGCATCAATTTTGTGTGAATTTTGTGTCAATTTTTGCAGAATTTTCGCAGAATTTTGCATGAATTTTGGCTGAATTTTGAGTGAATTTTGGGTCAATTTTGGATGAATTTTTGGTGAATTTTAGGTGAATTTTGGGTGAATTTTGGGTGAATTTTGGCCCCCAGGTCTGCGCCACGAAGCCGCCGCCTGTGGAAACGGGGAAAAACGGTAAAAAATCACCCAAAATTCAGCAAAATTTCACATTAAGTTGACGCAAAATTGATGGAAAATCGACCCAAAAATCGACCCAAAATCGACCCAGAATTCAGCAAAAATTGACCCAAAATTTGCACAACATTTCCCCAAAATTCGTACAGAATTCGGCAAAAATTCAACCAAATTTGCACAAAATTCACACAAAATTTGCACAAAACTCAGCAAAATTCACCCCAAATTCACACAAAAGTCATCAAAAATTCACTCAAAACCCAGCAAAATTCGCCCAAAATTCAGCCAAAATGAAACCAAAAATCACTCAAAATTTGCACAAAATTCAGCAAAATTCACCTAAAAGTCACCAGAAATTCACACAAAATTCACTGAAAATTCAGTCCAAATTCACACAAATCCACCCAAATTCTCTCATGATTTGCATAAATTTTGAGTGAATTTTTGTGTCAATTTTTGCAGAATTTTTGCTGAATTTTGGCTGACGGGGTCCAGGCAGCCCCGTCCTGCCGCGTCAGGGCGCTCAGCGCCGCCGAGTCCTGCGGGAACGGGGAAAAAACGGTCAAAAAAGGGTGAAAAAATGGTGAAAATCAGCTGAGAAATCATCCAAAATTCAGTCAAAATTCACTCAAAATTCAGCAAAAATTGATCCAAAATTCACTCAAAATGCACTCAAAATTCGGCAAAAATTCGTACAAAGTTCATCCAAAATTCACAGAAAATTCGCACGAAATTCCATAAAATTCGGCCAAGTTTGGCCCAAAATTGCACACAATTCATCCAAAATTCACAATAAATTGACCCAAAATTGACCCAAAATTCAACCAAATTTGGCTAAATTCACAAAAAATTCAACCAAAATTCACCCCAAATTAATACACAATTCCTCAGAAATTCACTCAAAATCCAGCAAAAGTTTGCACAAAATTTGGCAAAATTCACCCCAAATTCCCTGAAAATTCATGCAAACATCATCCAAGTTTCAGTACAAATTCAGCAAAAATTCAGCAAAAATTCAGCAAAAATTCAGCAAAAATTCAGCAAAAATTCAGCAAAAATTCACTTACCATTCATCTGACCTTCACCAAAATTCAGAAAAAATTTACACAAAATTCACCCAAATTTCCCCAAACTCACCTGTTCCTCCCAGGTGTGGTAGGAGAGGAGTCAGAGGTGCAGGGAGCCCAAACAACCCCAAAAATCCCATTTAAACCCCCCAAAATTCCCAAAAAAATCCCACAAAAATAAAAAAAGTCCCCCCAAAAGCCCCCAAAAAATCCCGAAAAATAATCCTAAAAAATCCCCCCAAAATCCCAAAGAAATCCCAAAAAACTCCCCAAAAAAATCCTGGAAAAAAAAAAATTTAAAAAAAATCCCCAAAAATATCCCCCCAAAAAATTCTGAAAAAATCCCGAAAAAATTCCCCCCAAAATCCCAAAAAATATCCAAGAAATTCCCCACAAAATGAAAAAATCCCCCAAAAATAAAAAAAGAAAATCCCCAAAAATCCTAGAAAAATCCTGAAAAATTCTGTACAAATTCCAAAACAATCCTGAAAAAAATTCTAAAAAAATCCCCCAAAAATTCTGAGAAAAATCCCAAAACAAATCCCAAAAAAAATCCCAACAAATCACAAAAAATCCCCCAAAAATAAAAAAAAAT
>NW_022148166.1:0-39957 GCF_901933205.1 Camarhynchus parvulus
AATTCACCACCCCTGTCCTTCATGGCAGATTGTGGGAATCTGTTGGCACTATCAAACCAGTCTGAGTTGGCACTGGTGCCAGCTTGGGTCTGGGAGGCATCCTGCCTATCGCGAATTTTCAGGAGCCAGCCGGGCACTCCAGGCCTATGGAACCCAAACATAAACAACGGGCCTTTTCCCCGAGAAACAACAGTCAGAAGGCCATGTCCTTGACGGCAGATTGTAGGACTCCGTTGGCACTATCAAACCAGCCCGAGTTGGCACTGGTGCCAGCTTGGGTCTGGGTGGCATCCTGCGTATAGCGGATTTTCAGGACCCAGCCGGCCACTCCGGGCCTATGGCCCCCAAACATGAACAACGGGCCTTTCCGTCTGAAACAAAACTCACCAGCCCCTTCCCTTGATGGCAGATTGTGGGACTCCGTTGGCACTATCAAACCAGTCTGAGTTGGCACTGGGGCCAGCTTGGGTCTGGGAGGCATCCTGCCTATCGCGGATTTTCAGGAGCCAGCCGGCCACTGTGGGCCACAAGCACCCAAATATAAACAATGGCCCTTTCCCTTTGGAATTAAAGTCACCAGCCCCGGTTCAAGATGGCAGATTGTAGGACTCCGTTGGCACTATCAAACCAGCCCGAGTTGGCACTGGTGCCAGCTTGGGTCTGGGAGGCATCCTGCGTATCGCGGGTTTTCAGGAGCAAGCCGGCCACTCCGGGCCACATACCCACAAACATAAACAACGGCACGTTCCTTGGGAAACAAAACTCACCAGCCCAGGTTACTGATGGCAGATTGTAGGACTCCGTTGGCACTATCAAACCAGCCCGAGTTGGCACTGGGGCCAGCTTGGGTCTGGGAGGCATCCTGCGTATCGCCGATTTCCTGGACCCAACCGGACTCTCAGGGCCTATGGCCCCAAACATAAACAACGGGCCTTTCCCTCGGAAACAAAAGTCACCAGGCCGTGCTCTTGATGGCAGATTGTGGGACTCCGTTGGCACGATGAAACCAGTCTGAGTTGGCACTGGTACCAGCTTGGGTCTTGGAGGCATCCTGCCTATCGCGGATTTTCAGGAGCCAGACGGCCACTCCGGGCCACAGGCACCGCATATAAAAAACGGCCCTTTCCCTCTGAAACAAAACTCACATGCCCAGGTTACTGATGGCAGATTGTAGGAATCCCTTGGCACTATCAAACCAGCCCGAGTTGGCACTGGTGCCAGCTTGGGTCTGGGAGGCATCCTGCGTATCGCGGATTTTCAGGAGCCAGACGGCCACTCCAGGCCTATGGCCCCCAAACATAAACAACGACCTTTTCCCCGAGAAACAAACGTCACCAGGCCATGTTCTTGATGGCAGATTGTAGGACTCCGTTGGCACTATCAAACCAGCCCGAGTTGGCACTGGTGCCAGCTTGGGTCTGGGAGGCATCCTGCCTATCGCGGATTTTCAGGAGCCAGACGGCCACTCCGGGCCACAGGCCCCCAAATATAAACAACGGCAGGTTCCCTGGGAAACAAAACTCACCAGCCCAGGTTACTGATGGCAGATTGTAGGACTCTGTTGGCACTATCAAATCAGCACGAGTTGGCACTGGTGCCAGCTTAGGTCTGGGAGGCATCCTGCGTATCGCGGATTTTCAGGAGCCAGACGGCCACTCCGGGCCTATGGCACCCAAATATAAACAACGGGCCTTTCCCTCTGAAAGAAAACTCACCAGCCCCGGTCCTTGATGGCAGATTGTGGCACTCCGTTGGCACTATCAAACCAGGCGGTGTTGGCACTGGTGCCAGCTTGGGTCTGGGAGGCATTCTGCCTATCGCGGATTTTCAAGAGACGGACGGCCACTCCAGGCCACAGGCCAAAAACCAGAATCAATGGCCCTTTCCCTGAGAAACAAACGTCACCAGCCTCGGTCCGTGTTGGAAGTTTGTAGGACAACGTTGGCACTATCAAAGCAGCCAGAGTTGGCACTGGTGCCAGCTTGGGTCTGGGAGTCATCCCGCGTATCGCGGATTTTCAGGAGCCAGACGACCACTGTGGGCCACAGGCACCCAAATATAAACAACGGCCCTTACCCTCTGAAACAAAAGTCACCAGCTCCGGTTCCTGATGGCAGATCGTAGGACTCCGTTGGCACTATCAAACCAGCCCGAGTTGGCACTGGGGCCAGCTTGGGTCTGGGAGGCATCCAGCCTATCGCGGATTTTCGGGAGCCAGCCGGCCACTCCGGGCCACATAAACCCAAACATAAACAACGGCACGTTCCCTTGGAAACAAAAGTCACCAGACCCGGTTCCTGATGACAGATTGTGGGACTCCGTTGCCACTATCAAACCAGCCCGAATTGGCACTGGTGCCAGCTTGGGTCTGGGAGGCATCCTGCGTATCGCCGATTTTCTGGAGCCAGCCGGCCACTCCGGGCCTATGGCACCCAAACATAAACAACGGGCCATTCCCTCTGAAACAAAAGTCACCCGTCCCGGTCCTTGATGGCAGATTGTGGGACTCCGTTGGCACTATCAAACCAGCCTGAGTTGGCACTGGTGCCAGCTTGGGTCTGGGAGGCATCCTGCCTATCGCGGATTTTCAGGAGCCAGCCCGTCACTGTGGGCCACAGGCACCCAAATATAAACAACGGCGCTTTCCCTTTGAAACAAAAGTCACCAGACCCGGTTCTGGATGGCAGATTGTAGGACTCCGTTGGCACTATCAAACCAGCCCGAGTTGGCACTGGTGCCAGCTTGGGTCTGGGAGGCATCCTGCCTATCGCGGATTTTCAGGAGCCAGCCGGCCAGTGTCGGCCACAGGCACCCAAATATAAACAACGGCGTTTTCTCTTTGAAATAAAAGTCACCAACCCCGTTTCTGGATGGCAGATTGTAGGACTCCGTTGGCACTATCAAACCAGCCCGAGTTGGCACTGGTGCCAGCTTGGGTCTGGGAGTCATCCTGCGCACCGCGGATTTTCAGGACCCAGACGGCCACTCCGGGCCTATGGCGTCCAAACCTAAACAACGGGCTTTTCCCTCTGAAACAAAATTCACCACCCCTGTCCTTCATGGCAGATTGTGGGAATCTGTTGGCACTATCAAACCAGTCTGAGTTGGCACTGGTGCCAGCTTGGGTCTGGGAGGCATCCTGCCTATCGCGAATTTTCAGGAGCCAGCCGGCCACTCCAGGCCTATGGAACCCAAACATAAACAACGGGCCTTTTCCCCGAGAAACAACAGTCAGAAGGCCATGTCCTTGACGGCAGATTGTAGGACTCCATTGGCACTATCAAACCAGCCCGAGTTGGCACTGGTGCCAGCTTGGGTCTGGGAGGCATCCTACGTATCGCGGATTTTCAGGAGCCAGAGGGCCACTCCGGGCCTATGGCCCCAAACATAAACAACGGCCCTTTCCCTTTGAAATAAAACTCACCAGCCCCGGTCCTTGATGGCAGATTGTAGGACTCCGTTGGCACTATCAAACCAGCCCGTGTTGGCACTGGTGCCAGCTTGGGTCTGGAAGGCATCCTGCGTATCGCCGATTTTCAGGAGCCAGCCGGCCACTCCGGGCCTATGGCCCCCAAACATAAACAACGGGCCTTTCCCTCGGAAACAAAACTCAACAGCCCCGGTCCTTGATGGCAGATTGTGGGACTCCGTTGGCACTATCAAACCAGCCCGACTTGGCACTGGGGCCAGTTTGGGTCTGGGAGGCATCCTGCGTATCGCGGATTTTCAGGAGCCAGCCGGCCACTCGGGCCTATGGCCCCAAACATAAACAATGGGCCTTTCCCTCTGAAACAAAACTCACCAGCCCGGTCCTTGACGGCAGATTGTAGGACTCCGTTGGCACTATCAAACCAGCCCGAGTTGGCACTGGGGCCAGCTTGGGTCTGGGAGGCATCCTGCGTATCCCCGATTTTCAGGAGCCAGCCGGCCACTCCGGGCCTATGGCACCGAAATATAAACAACGGGCCTTTCCCTCTGAAACAAAAGTCACCAGCCCCGGTCCTTGATGGCAGATTGTAGGACTCTGTTGGCACTATCAAACCAGCCCGAGTTGGCACTGGGGCCAGCTTGGGTCTGGGAGGCATCCTGCCTATGGCGGATTTTCAAGAGCCGGACGGACACTCCAGGCCACAGGCCAAAAGCATAAAAAATGGCCCTTTCCCTCTGAAACAAAAATCACCAGCCGCGGTTCCTGATGGAAGATTGTAGGACTACGTTGGTACTATCAAACCAGCCCGAGTTGGCACTGGTGCCAGCTTGGGTCTGGGAGGCATCCTGCGTATCGCGGATTTTCAGTATCCAGACGGCCACGCCCGGGCCTATGGCCTCAAAACATAAACAACGACCTTTTCCCCTGAAACAAAAGGTCACCAGCCCCGGTCCTTGATGGCAGATTGTAGGACACCGTTGGCACTATCAAACCAGTCTGAATTGGCACTGGTGCCAGCTTGGGTCTGGGAGGCATCCTGCGTATCAGCATTTTCGTTAGGAGCCAGCCGGCCACTCGGGCCTATGGCCCCCAAACATAAACAATGGCCTTTTCCCGAGAAACAAAAGTCAAAAGCCATGTCCTTGATGGCAGATTGTAGGACTCCGTTGGCACTATCAAACCAGCCCGAGGTGCCACTGGTGCCAGCTTTGGTCTGGGAGGCATCCTGCCTATCGCGGATTTTCAGGAGCCAGACGGCCACTCCTGGCCACATACCCCCAAACATAAACAACGGCCCTTTCCCTTTGAAATAAAAGTCACCAGCCCCGGTCCTTGATGGCAGATTGTGGGACTCCGTTGGCACTATCAAACCAGCCCGAGTTGGCACTGGTGCCAGCTTGGGACTGGAAGGCATCCTGCGTATCGCGGATTTTCAGGAGCCAAGCCGGCCACTCCGGGCCTATGGCCCCAAACATAAACAACGGGCCTTTCCCTCTGAAATAAAACTCAACAGCCCCGGTCCTTGATGGCAGATTGTGGGACTCCGTTGGCACTATCAAACCAGCCCGACTTGGCACTGGTGCCAGCTTGGGTCTGGGAGGCATCCTGCCTATCGCTGATTTTCAGGAGCCAGACGGCCACTCCAGGCCACATACCCCCAAACATAATCAACGGCCCTTTCCCTTTGAAATAAAAGTCACCAGCCCCGGTCCTTCATGGCAGATTGTGGGACTCCGTTGGCACTATCAAACCAGCCCGATTTGGCACTGGTGCCAGCTTGGGTCTGGGAGGCATCCTGCCTATCGCCGATTTTCAGGAGCCAGCCGGCCACACCGGGCCACCGGCCCCCAAACATAAACAATGGGCCTTTCCTCTGAAACAAAAGTCACCAGCCCAGGTTCCTGATGGCAGATTGTAGGACTCCGTTGGCACTATCAAACCAGCCCAAGTTGGCACTGGGGCCAGCTTGGGTCTGGGAGGCATCCCTGCGTATCGCGGATTTTCAGGAGCCAGCCGGCCTCTCGGGCCTATGGCCCCAAACATAAACAACGGGCCTTTCCCTCGAAACAAAAGTCACCAGCCCCGGTCCTTGATGGCAGATTGTGGGACTCCGTTGGCACTATCAAACCAGCCCGAGTTGGCACTGGTGCCAGCTTGGGTCTGGGAGGCATCCTGCCTATCGCGATTTTCAGGAGCCAGCCGGCCACTCGGGGCCCGGTATGGCCCCCAAACATAAACAACGGGCCTTTCCCTCTGAAACAAAAGTCACCAGCCCCGGTCCTTGATGGCAGATTGTGGGACTCCGTTGGCACTATCAAACCAGTCCGATTTGGCACTGGTGCCAGCTTGGGTCTGGGAGGCATCCTGCCTATCGCGGATTTTCAGGAGCCAGCCGGCCACTCGGGGCCACAGGCCCCCAAATATAAACAACGGCCCTTTCCCTCTGAAACAAAAGTCACCAGCCCCGGTTCCTGATGGCAGATTGTAGGACTCCGTTGGCACTATCAAACCAGCCCGAGTTGGCACTGGTGCCAGCTTGGGTCTGGGAGGCATCCTGCGTATCGCGGATTTTCAGGAGCCAGCCGGCCACTCCGGGCCTATGGCCCCAAACATAAACAACGGGCCTTTCCCTCTGAAACAAAACTCACCAGCCCCGGTTCTTGATGGCAGATTGTGGGACCCCGTTGGCACTATCAAACCAGCCCGAGTTGGCACTGGGGCCAGCTTGGGTCTGGGAGGCATCCTGCGTATCGCGGATTTTCAGGAGCCAGCCGGCCACTCCGGGCCTATGGCCCCAAACATAAACAACGGGCCTTTCCCTCTGAAACAAAACTCACCAGCCCCGGTCCTTGATGGCAGATTGTGGGACTCCGTTGGCACTATCAAACCAGCCCGAGTTGGCACTGGGGCCAGCTTGGGTCTGGGAGGCATCCTGCCTATCGCTGATTTTCAGGAGCCAGGCGGCCACTCGGGCGCCTGGGCCCCAAACATAAACAACGGCCTTTCCCTTTGAAATAAAACTCACCAGCCCCGGTCCTTGATGGCAGATTGTGGGACTCCGTTGGCACTATCAAACCAGCCCGAGTTGGCACTGGTGCCAGCTTGGGTCTGGGAGGCATCCTCGTATCGCCGATTTTTAGGAGCCAGCCGGCCACTCCGGGCCTATGGCCCCCAAACATAAACAACGGGCCTTTCCCTCTGAAACAAAAGTCACCAGCCCCGGTTCTTGATGGCAGATTGTGGGACTCCGTTGGCACTATCAAACCAGCCCGAGTTGGCACTGGTGCCAGCTTGGGTCTGGGAGGCATCCTGCCTATCGCGGATTTTCAGGAGCCAGCCGGCCACTCGGGCCTATGGCCCCCAAACATAAACAACGGGCCTTTCCCTCTGAAACAAAACTCACCAGCCCCGGTTCTTGATGGCAGATTGTGGGACTCCGTTGGCACTATCAAACCAGCCCGAGTTGGCACTGGTGCCAGCTTGGGTCTGGGAGGCATCCTGCCTATCGCGGATTTTCAGGAGCCAGCCGGCCACTCCGGGCCTATGGCCCCCAAACATAAACAACGGGCCTTTCCCTCTGAAACAAAAGTCACCAGCCCCGGTCCTTGATGGCAGATTGTGGGACTCCGTTGGCACTATCAAACCAGCCCGAGTTGGCACTGGTGCCAGCTTGGGTCTGGGAGGCATCCTGCCTATCGCGGATTTTCAGGAGCCAGACGGCCACTCCCGGGCCTATGGCCCCCAAACATAAACAACGGCCTTTCCTCTGAAACAAAAGTCACCAGCCCCGGTTCTTGATGGCAGATTGTGGGACTCCGTTGGCACTATCAAACCAGCCCGAGTTGGCACTGGTGCCAGCTTGGGTCTGGGAGGCATCCTGCGTATCGCGGATTTTCAGGAGCCAGCCGGCCACTCCGGGCCTATGGCCCCAAACATAAACAACGGCCTTTCCCTCTGAAACAAAAGTCACCAGCCCCGGTTCTTGATGGCAGATTGTGGGACTCCGTTGGCACTATCAAACCAGCCCGAGTTGGCACTGGGGCCAGCTTGGGTCTGGGAGGCATCCTGCGTATCGCGGATTTTCAGGAGCCAGCCGCCACTCCGGGCCTATGGCCCCAAACATAAACAACGGGCCTTTCCCTCTGAAACAAAAGTCACCAGCCCCGGTCCTTGATGGCAGATTGTGGGACTCCGTTGGCACTATCAAACCAGCCCGAGTTGGCACTGGGGCCAGCTTGGGTCTGGGAGGCATCCTGCTCATCGCGGATTTTCAGGAGCCAGGCGGCCACTCCGGGCCACAGGCCCCAAACATAAACAACGGGCCTTTCCTCTGAAACAAAACTCACCAGCCCGGTCCTTGATGGCAGATTGTGGGACTCCGTTGGCACTATCAAACCAGCCGAGTTGGCACTGGTGCCAGCTTGGGTCTGGGAGGCATCCTGCGTATCGCGGATTTTCAGGAGCCAGCGCGCCACTCGGGCCTAGGCCCCAAACATAAACAACGGGCCTTTCCCTCTGAAACAAAACTCACCAGCCCGGTTCTTGATGGCAGATTGTGGGACTCCGTTGGCACTATCAAACCAGCCCGAGTTGGCACTGGTGCCAGCTTGGGTCTGGGAGGCATCCTGCGTATCGCGGATTTTCAGGAGCCAGCCGGCCACCGGGCCTATGGCCCCCAAACATAAACAACGGGCCTTTCCCCTGAAACAAAAGTCACCAGCCCGGTCCTTGATGGCAGATTGTGGGACTCCGTTGGCACTATCAAACCAGTCCGAGTTGGCACTGGTGCCAGCTTGGGTCTGGGAGGCATCCTGCCTATCGCGGATTTTCAGGAGCCAGCCGGCCACTCGGGCCTATGGACCCCAAACATAAACAACGGGCCTTTCCCTTTGAAACAAAACTCACCAGCCCCGGTCCTTGATGGCAGATTGTGGGACTCCGTTGGCACTATCAAACCAGCCCGAGTTGGCACTGGTGCCAGCTTGGGTCTGGGAGGCATCCTGCGTATCGCGGATTTTCAGGAGCCAGCCGGCCACTCCGGGCCTATGGCCCCAAACATAAACAACGGGCCTTTCCCCTCGAAACAAAAGTCACCAGCCCGGTTCTTGATGGCAGATTGTGGGACTCCGTTGGCACTATCAAACCAGCCCGAGTTGGCACTGGGGCCAGCTTGGGTCTGGGAGGCATCCTGCCTATCGCGGATTTTCAGGAGCCAGCCGCCACTCCAAGCCTATGGCCCCAAACATAAACAACGGGCCTTTCCCTCTGAAACAAAAGTCACCAGCCCCGGTCCTTGATGGCAGATTGTGGGACTCCGTTGGCACTATCAAACCAGCCCGAGTTGGCACTGGTGCCAGCTTGGGTCTGGGAGGCATCCTGCCTATCGCGGATTTTCAGGAGCCAGGCGGCCACCCGGGCCTATGGCCCCCAAACATAAACAACGGCCTTTTCCTCTGAAACAAAACGTCACCAGCCCCGGTCCTTGATGGCAGATTGTAGGACTCCGTTGGCACTATCAAACCAGCCCGAGTTGGCACTGGTGCCAGCTTGGGTCTGGGAGGCATCCTGCGTATCGCGGATTTTCAGGAGCCAGACGGCCACTCCGGCCTATGGCACCCAAACATAAACAACGGGCCTTTCCCTCTGAAACAAAACCTACCAGCCCCGGTCCTTGATGGCAGATTGTGGGACTCCGTTGGCACTATCAAACCAGCCCGAGTTGGCACTGGTGCCAGCTTGGGTCTGGAAGGCATCCTGCGTATCGCGGATTTTCAGGAGCCAGCCGGCCACTCGGGCCTATGGCCCCAAACATAAACAACGGGCCTTTTCCCTCTGAAACAAAAGTCACCAGCCCCGGTCCTTGATGGCAGATTGTGGGACTCCGTTGGCACTATCAAACCAGCCCGAGTTGGCACTGGGGCCAGCTTGGGTCTGGGAGGCATCCTGCGTATCGCGGATTTTCAGGAGCCAGCCGGCCACTCCGGGCCTATGGCCCCCAAACATAAACAACGGGCCTTTCCCTTTGAAAACAAAACTCACCAGCCCCGGTCCTTGATGGCAGATTGTGGGACTCCGTTGGCACTATCAAACCAGCCCGAGTTGGCACTGGTGCCAGCTTGGGTCTGGGAGGCATCCTGCGTATCGCGGATTTTCAGGAGCCAGCCGGCCACTCCGGGCCACAGGCCCGAAACATAAACAACGGGCCTTTCCCTGTGAAACAAAACTCACCAGCCCCGGTTCCTGATGGCAGATTGTGGGACTCCGTTGGCACTATCAAACCAGCCCGAGTTGGCACTGGGGCCAGCTTGGGTCTGGGAGGCATCCTGCCGTATCGCGGATTTTCAGGATCCAGCCGGCCACTCGGGCCTATGGCCCCCAAACATAACCAACGACCTTTTGCACCAGAAACAAACGTCACCAGGCCATGTTCTTGATGGCAGATTGTGGGACTCCGTTGGCACTATCAAACCAGCCTGAGTTGGCACTGGGGCCATCTTGGGTCTGGGAGGCATCCTGCCTATCGCGGATTTTCTGGAGCCAGCCGGCCACTGCGGGCCACTGGCACCCAAATATAAACAACGGCGCTTTCCCTTTGAAACAAAAGTCACCAGCCCCGGTTCTTGATGGCAGATTGTAGGACTCCGTTGGCACTATCAAACCAGTCCGAGTTGGCACTGGTGCCAGCTTGGGTGTGGGAGGCATCCTGCGTATCGCGGATTTTCAGGAGCCAGACGGCCACTCCGGGCCACAGGCCCAAAACCATAATCAATGGCCCTTTCCCTCTGAAACAAAAGTCACCAGCCCCGGTTCTTGATGGCAGATTGTAGGACTCCGTTGGCACTATCAAACCAGCCCGAGTTGGCACTGGTGCCAGCTTGGGTCTGGGAGGCATCCTGCCTATCGCGGATTTTCAGGAGCCAGCCGGCCACTCCGGCCTATGGCCCCAAACATAAACAACGGGCCTTTCCCTCTGAAAGAAAAGTCACCAGCCCCGGTCCTTGATGGCAGATTGTGGGACTGCGTTGGCACTATCAAACCAGCCGAGTTGGCACTGGTGCCAGCATGGGTCTGGGAGGCATCCTGCCTATCGCGGATTTTCAGGAGCCAGAGGGCCACTCCGGGCCTATGGCCCCAAACATAAACAACGGCCCTTTCCCTTTGAAATAAAACTCACCAGCCCGGTCCTTGATGGCAGATTGTGGGACTCCGTTGGCACTATCAAACCAGCCCGTGTTGGCACTGGTGCCAGCTTGGGACTGGAAGGCATCCTGCGTATCGCCGATTTTCAGGAGCCAGCCGGCCACTCCGGGCCTATGGCCCCCAAACATAAACAACGGGCCTTTCCTTCGAAACAAAACTCAACAGCCCCGGTCCTTGATGGCAGATTGTGGGACTCCGTTGGCACTATCAAACCAGCCCGACTTGGCACTGGGGCAGTTTGGGTCTGGGAGGCATCCTGCCTATCGCGGATTTTCAGGAGCCAGCCGGCCACTCCGGGCCTATGGCCCCCAAACATAAACAATGGGGCTTTCCCTCTGAAACAAAACTCACCAGCCCCGGTCCTTGACGGCAGATTGTAGGACTCCGTTGGCACTATCAAACCAGCCCGAGTTGGCACTGGGGCCAGCTTGGGTCTGGGAGGCATCCTGCGTATCCCCGATTTTTCAGGAGCCAGCCCGGCCACTCCGGGCCTATGGCACCGAAATATAAACAACGGGCCTTTCCCTCTGAAACAAAAGTCACCAGCCCCGGTCCTTGATGGCAGATTGTGGGACTCTGTTGGCACTATCAAACCACCCCGAGTTGGCACTGGGGCCAGCTTGGGTCTGGGAGGCATTCTGCCTATGGCGGATTTTCAAGAGACGGACGGACACTCCAGGCCACAGGCCAAAAAGCAGAAAAAATGGCCCTTTCCCTCTGAAACAAAAATCACCCGCCACCGGTTCCTGTTGGAAGATTGTAGGACAACGTTGGTACTATCAAACCAGCCCTAGATGGCACTGGTGCCAGCTTGGGTCTGGGAGGCATCCTGCGTATCGCGGATTTTCATTATCCAGCCGGCCACGCCGGGCCTATAGCCTCAAAACATAAACAAGGACATTTTCCCCGAAACAAAAGGTCACCAGCCCCGGTCCTTGATGGCAGATTGTAGGACACCGTTGGCACTATCAAACCAGTCTGAATTGCCACTGGTGCCAGCTTGGGTCTGGGAGGCATCCTGCGTATCGCGGATTTTCAGGAGCCAGCCGGCCACTCCGGGCCTATGACCCCCAAACATAAACAATGAACTTTTCACCGAGAAACAAAAGTCAAAAAGCCATGTCCTTGATGGCAGATTGTAGGACTCCATTGGCACTGTCAAACCAGCCTGAGGTGCCACTGGTGCCAGCTTTGGTCTGGGAGGGATCCTGCCTATCGCGGATTTTCAGGAGCCAGAGGGCCACTCCTGGCCACATACCCCCAAACATAAACAACGGCCCTTTCCCTTTGAAATAAAAGTCACCAGCCCCGGTCCTTGATGGCAGATTGTGGCACTCCGTTGGCACTATCAAACAAGCCCGTGTTGGCACTGGTGCCAGCTTGGGACTGGAAGGCATCCTGCGTATCGCGGATTTTCAGGAGCCAGCCGGCCACTCCGGGCCTATGGCCCCCAAACATGAACAACGGGCCTTTCCCTCTGAAATAAAACTCAACAGCCCCGGTCCTTGATGGCAGATTGTGGGACTCCGTTGGCACTATCAAACCAGCCCGACTTGGCACTGGTGCCAGCTTGGGTCTGGGAGGCATCCTGCCTATCGCTGATGTTCAGGAGCCAGAAAGCCACTCCAGGACACATACCCCCAAACATAATCAACGGCCCTTTCCCTTTGAAATAAAACTCACCAGCCCCGGTCCTTCATGGCAGATTGTGGCACTCCGTTGGCACTATCAAACCAGCCCGATTTGGCACTGGTGCCAGCTTGGGTCTGGGAGGCATCCTGCCTATCGCCAATTTTCAGGAGCCAGCAGGCCACACCTTGGCCACCTGCCTCCAAACATAAACAATGGGCCTTTCCCTCTGAAACAAAAGTCACCAGCCCAGGTTACTGATGGCATATTTTAGGACTCCGTTGGCACTATCAAACCAGCCCAAGTTGGCACTGGGGCCAGCTTGGGTCTGGGAGGCATCCTGCGTATCGCGGATTTTCAGGAGCCAGCTGGCCTCTCCGGGCCTATGGCCCCCAAACATAAACAACGGGCCTTTCCCTCTAAACAAAAGTCACCAGCCCCGGTCCTTGATGGCAGATTGTGGGACTCTGTTGGCACTATCAAACCAGTCTGAGTTGGCACTTGTGCCAGGTTGGGTCTGGGAGGCATCCTGCCTATCGCGGATTTTCAGGAGCCAGCCGGACACTCCGGGCTTATGGCCCCCAATCATAAACAACGGGCCTCTCCCTCTGAAACAAAAGTCACCAGCCCCGGTCCTTGATGGCAGATTGTGGGACTCCGTTGGCACTATCAAACCAGTCTGATTTGGCACTGGTGCCATTTTGGGTCTGGGAGGCATCCTGCCTATCGCGGATTTTCAGGAGCCAGCCGGCCACTGGGGACAACAGGCACCCCAATATAAACAACGGCCCTTTCCCTCTGAAACAAAAGTCACCAGCCCAGGTTACTGATGGCATATTGTAGGACTCGCTTGGCACTATCAAACCAGCCCGAGTTGGCACTGGTGCCAGCTTGGGTCTGGGAGGCATCCTGCGTATCGCGGATTTTCAGGAGCCAGCCGGCCACTCTGGGCCTATGGCCCCCAAACATAAACAACGGGCCTTTCCCTCTGAAACAAAACTCACCAGCCCCGGTTCTTGATGGCAGATTGTGGGACTCCAATGGCACTATCAAACCAGCCCGAGTTGGCACTGGGGCCAGCTTGGGTCTGGGAGGCATCCTGCGTATCGCGGATTTTCAGGAGCCAGCCGGCCACTCGGGCCTATGGCCCCCAAACATAAACAACGGGCCTTTCCCTCTGAAACAAAACTCACCAGCCCTGGTCCTTGATGGCAGATTGTGGGACTCCGTTGGCACTATCAAACCAGCCTGAGGTGGCACTGGGGCCAGCTTGGGTCTGGGAGGGATCCTGCCTATCGCTGATTTTCAGGAGCCAGAGGGCCACTCCAGGCCGCACACCCCCAAACATAAACAACGGCCCTTTCCCTTTGAAATAAAACTCACCAGCCCCGGTCCTTCAGGGCAGATTGTGGCACTCCTTTGGCACTATCAAACCAGCCCGAGTTGGCACTGGTGCCAGCTTGGGTCTGGGAGGCATCCTGCCTATCGCCGATTTTTAGGAGCCAGCCGGCCACTCCTTGGCCTATGGCCCCAAACATAAACAACGGGCCTTTCCCTCTGAAACAAAAGTCACCAGCCCAGGTTACTGATGGCATATTGTAGGACTCCGGTGGCACTATCAAACCAGCCCGAGTTGGCACGGGTGCCAGCTTGGATCTGGGAGGCATCCTGCCTATCGCGGATTTTCAGGATCCGGACGGCCACTCCAAGCCACAGGCCAAAAACCGTAATCAATGGCCCTTTCCTGGAGAAACAAAAGTCACTAGCCCCGGTTCCTGATGGCAGATTGTAGGACTCCGTTGGCACTATCAAACCAGTCCGAATTGGCACTGGTGCCAGCATGGGTCTAGGAGGCATCCTGCCTATCGCGGATTTTCAGGAGCCAGCTGGCACTCCGGGCCTATGGCCCCCAAATATAAACAACGGGCCTTTCCCTTTGAAATAAAAGTCACCAGACCCGGTCCTTGATGGCAGATTGTGGGACTCCGTTGGCACTATCAAACCAGCCCGTGTTGGCACTGGTGCCAGCTTGGGACTGGAAGGCATCCTGTGTATCGCGGATTTTCAGGAGCCAGACGGCCACTCGGGGCCTGTGGCCCCCAAACATAAACAACAGGCTTTTCCCCGAGAAACAGAAGTCACCAGGCCATATTCTTGATGGCAGATTGTGGGACACCGTTGGCACTATCAAACCAGCCCGAGTTGGCACTGGGGCCAGCTTGGGTCTGGGAGGCATCCTGCCTATCGCGGATTTTCAGGAGCCAGCCGGCCACTCCGTGCCTATTGACCCCAAACATAAACAACGGGCCTTTCCCTCTGAAACAAAACTCACCAGCCCCGGTCCTTGATGGCAGATTGCGGGACTCCGTTGGCACTATCAAACCAGCCCGACTTGGCACTGGGGCCAGCTTGGGTCTGGGAGGCATCCTGCCTATCGCGGATTTTCAGGAGCCAGCCCGGCCACTCGGGCCTATGGCCCCAAACATAAACAACGGGCCTTTCCCCTGAAAAAAACCAGGGGGCAGTTTTCACTACAAACACGAACGGGCAGCTGGTTGGGAGGCATTCGATCTAGCCACGGCACCCGGGCCTATGGCCCCAAACCATAAACAACCGGCCTTTCTCCGAAACAAAACGTCACCAGGCCCGGTCCTTGATGGCAGATTTTAGGACTCCGTTGGCACTATCAAACCAGCCTGAGTTTGCACTGGGGCCAGCTTGGGTCTGGGAGGCATCCTGCGTATCGCGGATTTTCAGGAGCCAGACGGCCACTCCGGGCCACAGGCACCCAAACATAAACAACGGGCCTTTCCCTCTGAAACAAAACCTACCAGCCCCGGTCCTTGATGGCAGATTGTGGGACTCCGTTGGCACTATCAAACCAGCCCGAGTTGGCACTGGTGCCAGCTTGGGACTGGAAGGCATCCTGCGTATCGCCAATTTTCAGGAGCCAGCTGGCCACTCGGGGCCTACGGCCCCCAAACATAAACAACAGGCTTTTCCCCGAGAAACAGAAGTCACCAGGCCATGTTCTTGATGGCAGATTGTGGGACACCGTTGGCACTATGAAACCAGCCCGAGTTGGCACTGGGGCCAGCTTGGGTCTGGGAGGCATCCTGCGTACCGCGGATTTTCAGGAGCCAGCCGGCCACTCCGGGCCTATGGCCCCCAAACATAAACAACGGGCCTTTCCCTCGGAAACAAAACTCAACAGCCCCGGTCCTTGATGGCAGATTGTGGGACTCCGTTGCCACTATCAAACCAGTCTGAGTTGGCACTGGTGCCAGCTTGGGTCTGGGAGGCATCCTGCCTATCGCGGATTTTCAGGATGCCGGACGGCCACTCCAAGCCACAGGCCAGAAACCACAATCAATGGCCCTTTCCCTGAGAAACAAAACTCACCAGCCCCGGTTCCTGACGGCAAATTGTAGCACTCCGTTGGCACTATCAAACCAGTCCGAATTGGCACTGGTGCCATCTTGGGTCTGGGAGGCATTCTGCCTATCGTGGATTTTCAGGATCCAGCCGGCCACTCCGGGCCTATGGCCCCCAAACATAACCAACGACCTTTTGCACGAGAAACAAACGTCACCAGGCCATGTTCTTGATGGCAGATTGTGGGACTCCGTTGGCACTATCAAACCAGCCTGAGTTGGCACTGGGGCCATCTGGGGTCTGGGAGGCATCCTGCATATCGCGGATTTTGTGGAGCCAGCCAGCCACTGTGGGCCACTGGCACCCAAATATAAACAACGGCGCTTTCCCTTTGAAATGAAAGTCACCAGCCCCGGTTCTGGATGGCAGATTGCAGGACTCCGTTGGCACTATCAAACCAGTCCGAGTTGGCACTGGTGCCAGCTTGGGTGTGGGAGGCATCCTGCGTATCGCGGATTTTCAGGAGCCAGAGGGCCACTCCAAGCCACAGGCCAAAAACCATAATCAATGGCCCTTTCCCTCTGAAACAAAAGTCACTAGCCCCGGTTCCTGACGGCAGATTGTAGGACTCCGTTGGCACTATCAAACCAGTCCGAATTGGCACTGGTGCCAGCAAGGGTCTAGGAGGCATCCTGCCTATAGCGGATTTTCAGGAGCCAGCCGGCCACTCCGGGCCTATGGCCCCAAACATAAACAACGGGCCTTTCCCTCTGAAAGAAAAGTCACCAGCCCCGGTCCTTGATGGCAGATTGTGGGACTGCGTTGGCACTATCAAACCAGCCGAGTTGGCACTCGAGCCAGCATGGGTCTGGGAGGCATCCGGCCTATCGCGGATTTTCAGGAGCCAGAGGGCCACTCCGGGCCTATGGCCCCCAAACATAAACAACGGCCCTTTCCCTTTGAAATAAAACTCACCAGCCCCGGTCCTTGATGGCAGATTGTGGGACTCCGTTGGCACTATCAAACCAGCCCGTGTTGGCACTGGTGCCAGCTTGGGACTGGAAGGCATCCTGCGTATCGCCGATTTTCAGGAGCCAGGCCGGCCACTCCGGGCCTATGGCCCCCAAACATAAACAACGGGCCTTTCCCTCGGAAACAAAACTCAACAGCCCCGGTCCTTGATGGCAGATTGTGGGACTCCGTTGGCACTATCAAACCAGCCCGACTTGGCACTGGGGCAGTTTGGGTCTGGGAGGCATCCTGCCTATCGCGGATTTTCAGGAGCCAGCCGGCCACTCCGGGCCTATGGCCCCCAAACATAAACAATGGGGCTTTCCCTCTGAAACAAAACTCACCAGCCCCGGTCCTTGACGGCAGATTGTAGGACTCCGTTGGCACTATCAAACCAGCCCGAGTTGGCACTGGGGCCAGCTTGGGTCTGGGAGGCATCCTGCGTATCCCCGATTTTCAGGAGCCAGCCGGCCACTCCGGGCCTATGGCACCGAAATATAAACAACGGGCCTTTCCCTCTGAAACAAAAGTCACCAGCCCCGGTCCTTGATGGCAGATTGTGGGACTCTGTTGGCACTATCAAACCACCCCGAGTTGGCACTGGGGCCAGCTTGGGTCTGGGAGGCATTCTGCCTATGGCGGATTTTCAAGAGACGGACGGACACTCCAGGCCACAGGCCAAAAAGCAGAAAAAATGGCCCTTTCCCTCTGAAACAAAATCACCCGACGCGGTTCCTGTTGGAAGATTGTAGGACAACGTTGGTACTATCAAACCAGCCCTAGATGGCACTGGTGCCAGCTTGGGTCTGGGAGGCATCCTGCGTATCGCGGATTTTCATTATCCAGCCGGCCACTCCGGGCCTATAGCCTCAAAACATAAACAAGGACATTTTCCCCGAGAAACAAAAGGTCACCAGCCCCGGTCCTTGATGGCAGATTGTAGGACACCGTTGGCACTATCAAACCAGTCTGAATTGCCACTGGTGCCAGCTTGGGTCTGGGAGGCATCCTGCGTATCGCGGATTTTAGGGAGCCAGCCGGCCACTCCGGGCCTATGACCCCCAAACATAAACAATGAACTTTTCACCGAGAAACAAAAGTCAAAAAGCCATGTCCTTGATGGCAGATTGTAGGACTCCATTGGCACTGTCAAACCAGCCTGAGGTGGCACTGGTGCCAGCTTTGGTCTGGGAGGGATCCTGCCTATCGCGGATTTTCAGGAGCCAGAGGGCCACTCCTGGCCACATACCCCCAAACATAAACAACGGCCCTTTCCCTTTGAAATAAAAGTCACCAGCCCCGGTCCTTGATGGCAGATTGTGGCACTCCGTTGGCACTATCAAACAAGCCCGTGTTGGCACTGGTGCCAGCTTGGGACTGGAAGGCATCCTGCGTATCGCGGATTTTCAGGAGCCAGCCGGCCACTCCGGGCCTATGGCCCCCAAACATGAACAACGGGCCTTTCCCTCTGAAATAAAACTCAACAGCCCTGGTCCTTGATGGCAGATTGTGGGACTCCGTTGGCACTATCAAACCAGCCCGACTTGGCACTGGTGCCAGCTTGGGTCTGGGAGGCATCCTGCCTATCGCTGATGTTCAGGAGCCAGAAAGCCACTCCAGGACACATACCCCCAAACATAATCAACGGCCCTTTCCCTTTGAAATAAAACTCACCAGCCCCGGTCCTTCATGGCAGATTGTGGCACTCCGTTGGCACTATCAAACCAGCCCGATTTGGCACTGGTGCCAGCTTGGGTCTGGGAGGCATCCTGCCTATCGCCAATTTTCAGGAGCCAGCAGGCCACACCTTGGCCACCTGCCCCCAAACATAAACAACGGGCCTTTCCCTCTGAAACAAAAGTCACCAGCCCAGGTTACTGATGGCATATTTTAGGACTCCGTTGGCACTATCAAACCAGCCCAAGTTGGCACTGGGGCCAGCTTGGGTCTGGGAGGCATCCTGCGTACCGCGGATTTTCAGGAGCCAGCTGGCCTCTCCGGGCCTATGGCCCCCAAACATAAACAACGGGCCTTTCCCTCTAAACAAAAGTCACCAGCCCCGGTCCTTGATGGCAGATTGTGGGACTCTGTTGGCACTATCAAACCAGTCTGAGTTGGCACTTGTGCCAGCTTGGGTCTGGGAGGCATCCTGCCTATCGCGGATTTTCAGGAGCCAGCCGGACACTCCGGGCTTATGGCCCCCAATCATAAACAACGGGCCTCTCCCTCTGAAACAAAAGTCACCAGCCCCGGTCCTTGATGGCAGATTGTGGGACTCCGTTGGCACTATCAAACCAGTCTGATTTGGCACTGGTGCCATTTTGGGTCTGGGAGGCATCCTGCCTATCGCGGATTTTCAGGAGCCAGCCGGCCACTGGGGACAACAGGCACCCCAATATAAACAACGGCCCTTTCCCTCTGAAACAAAAGTCACCAGCCCAGGTTACTGATGGCATATTGTAGGACTCGCTTGGCACTATCAAACCAGCCCGAGTTGGCACTGGTGCCAGCTTGGGTCTGGGAGGCATCCTGCGTATCGCGGATTTTCAGGAGCCAGCCGGCCACTCTGGGCCTATGGCCCCAAACATAAACAACGGGCCTTTCCCTCTGAAACAAAACTCACCAGCCCCGGTTCTTGATGGCAGATTGTGGGACTCAATGGCACTATCAAACCAGCCCGAGTTGGCACTGGGGCCAGCTTGGGTCTGGGAGGCATCCTGCCTATCGCGGATTTTCAGGAGCCAGCCGGCCACTCCGGGCCTATGGCCCCCAAACATAAACAACGGGCCTTTCCCTCTGAAACAAAACTCACCAGCCCTGGTCCTTGATGGCAGATTGTGGGACTCCGTTGGCACTATCAAACCAGCCTGAGGTGGCACTGGGGCCAGCTTGGGTCTGGGAGGGATCCTGCCTATCGCTGATTTTCAGGAGCCAGAGGGCCACTCCAGGCCGCACACCCCCAAACATAAACAACGGCCCTTTCCCTTTGAAATAAAACTCACCAGCCCCGGTCCTTCAGGGCAGATTGTGGCACTCCTTTGGCACTATCAAACCAGCCCGAGTTGGCACTGGTGCCAGCTTGGGTCTGGGAGGCATCCTGCCTATCGCCGATTTTTAGGAGCCAGCAGGCCACTCCTTGGCCTATGGCCCCCAAACATAAACAACGGGCCTTTCCCTCTGAAACAAAAGTCACCAGCCCAGGTTACTGATGGCATATTGTAGGACTCCGGTGGCACTATCAAACCAGCCCGAGTTGGCACGGGTGCCAGCTTGGATCTGGGAGGCATCCTGCCTATCGCGGATTTTCAGGATCCGACGGCCACTCCAAGCCACAGGCCAAAAACGTAATCAACGGCCCTTTCCTGGAGAAACAAAAGTCACTAGCCCCGGTTCCTGATGGCAGATTGTAGGACTCCGTTGGCACTATCAAACCAGTCCGAATTGGCACTGGTGCCAGCATGGGTCTAGGAGGCATCCTGCCTATCGCGGATTTTCAGGAGCCAGCTGGCACTCCGGGCCTATGGCCCCCAAATATAAACAACGGGCCTTTCCCTTTGAAATAAAAGTCACCAGACCCGGTCCTTGATGGCAGATTGTGGGACTCCGTTGGCACTATCAAACCAGCCCGTGTTGGCACTGGTGCCAGCTTGGGACTGGAAGGCATCCTGCGTATCGCGGATTTTCAGGAGCCAGACGGCCACTCCGGGCCTATGGCCCCCAAACATAAACAACAGGCTTTTCCCTCGAAACAAAAGTCACCAGGCCATATTCTTGATGGCAGATTGTGGGACACCGTTAGCACTATCAAACCAGCCCGAGTTGGCACTGGGGACAGCTTGGGTCTGGGAGGCATCCTGCCTATCGCGGATTTTCAGGAGCCAGCCGGCCACTCCGTGCCTATGGACCCCAAACATAAACAACGGGCCTTTCCCTCTGAAACAAAACTCACCAGCCCCGGTCCTTGATGGCAGATTGTGGGACTCCGTTGGCACTATCAAACCAGCCCGACTTGGCACTGGGGCCAGCTTGGGTCTGGGAGGCATCCTGCCTATCGCGGATTTTCTGGAGCCAGCCGGCCACTCCGGGCCTATGGCCCCCAAACATAAACAACGGCCTTTCGCGCGAAACAAACGTCACCAGGCCCGGTCCTTGATGGCAGATTGTAGGACTCCGTTGGCACTATCAAACCAGCCTGAGTTTGCACTGGGGCCAGCTTGGGTCTGGGAGGCATCCTGCGTATCGCGGATTTTCAGGAGCCAGACGGCCACTCCGGGCCACAGGCACCCAAACATAAACAACGGGCCTTTCCCTCTGAAACAAAAACTCACCAGCCCCGGTCCTTGATGGCAGATTGTGGGACTCCGTTGGCACTATCAAACCAGCCCGAGTTGGCACTGGGGCCAGCTTGGGACTGGAAGGCATCCTGCGTATCGCCAATTTTCAGGAGCCAGCAGGCCACTCGGGGCCTACGGCCCCAAACATAAACAACAGGCTTTTCCCCAGAAACAAAAGTCACCAGGCCACGTTCTTGATGGCAGATTGTGGGACACCGTTGGCACTATCAAACCAGCCCGAGTTGGCACTGGGGCCAGCTTGGGTCTGGGAGGCATCCTGCGTACCGCGGATTTTCAGGAGCCAGCCGGCCACTCCGGGCCTATGGCCCCCAAACATAAACAACGGGCCTTTCCCTCGGAAACAAAACTCAACAGCCCCGGTCCTTGATGGCAGATTGTGGGACTCCGTTGCCACTATCAAACCAGTCTGAGTTGGCACTGGTGCCAGCTTGGGTCTGAGAGGCATCCTGCCTATCGCGGATTTTCAGGATGCGGACGGCCACTCCAAGCCACAGGCCAGAAACCACAATCAATGGCCCTTTCCCTGAGAAACAAAACTCACCAGCCCCGGTTCCTGACGGCAAATTGTAGCACTCCGTTGGCACTATCAAACCAGTCCGAATTGGCACTGGTGCCATCTTGGGTCTGGGAGGCATTCTGCCTATCGTGGATTTTCAGGATCCAGCCGGCCACTCCGGGCCTATGGCCCCCAAACATAACCAACGACCTTTTGCACGAGAAACAAACGTCACCAGGCCATGTTCTTGATGGCAGATTGTGGGACTCCGTTGGCACTATCAAACCAGCCTGAGTTGGCACTGGGGCCATCTGGGGTCTGGGAGGCATCCTGCATATCGCGGATTTTGTGGAGCCAGCCAGCCACTGTGGGCCACTGGCACCCAAATATAAACAACGGCGCTTTCCCTTTGAAATGCAAGTCACCAGCCCCGGTTCTGGATGGCAGATTGTAGGACTCCGTTGGCACTATCAAACCAGTCCGAGTTGGCACTGGTGCCAGCTTGGGTCTGGGAGGCATCCTGCGTATCGCGGATTTTCAGGAGCCAGAGGGCCACTCCAAACCACAGGCCAAAAACCATAATCAATGGCCCTTTCCCTCTGAAACAAAAGTCACTAGCCCCGGTTCCTGACGGCAGATTGTAGGACTCCGTTGGCACTATCAAACCAGTCCGAATTGGCACTGGTGCCAGCAAGGGTCTAGGAGGCATCCTGCCTATAGAGGATTTTCAGGAGCCAGCCGGCCACTCCGGGCCTATGGCCCCCAAACATAAACAACGGGCCTTTCCCTCTGAAAGAAAAGTCACCAGCCCCGGTCCTTGATGGCAGATTGTGGGACTGCGTTGGCACTATCAAACCAGCAGAGTTGGCACTCGAGCCAGCATGGGTCTGGGAGGCATCCGGCCTATCGCGGATTTTCAGGAGCCAGAGGGCCACTCCGGGCCTATGGCCCCCAAACATAAACAACGGCCCTTTCCCTTTGAAATAAAACTCACCAGCCCCGGTCCTTGATGGCAGATTGTAGGACTCCGTTGGCACTATCAAACCAGCCCGTGTTGGCACTGGTGCCAGCTTGGGACTGGAAGGCATCCTGCGTATCGCCGATTTTCAGGAGCCAGCAGGCCACTCGGGGCCTACGGCCCCCAAACATAAACAACGGGCCTTTCCCTCGGAAACAAAACTCAACAGCCCCGGTCCTTGATGGCAGATTGTGGGACTCCGTTGGCACTATCAAACCAGGCGGAGTTGGCACTGGTGCCAGCTTGGGTCTGGAAGGCATCCTGCGTATCGCGGATGTTAAGGAGACAGCTGGCCACTACGGGCCTATGGCCCACAAACATAAACCACGGGCCTTTCCCTCTGAAACAAAACTCACCAGCCCCGGTCCTTGATGGCAGATTGTGGGACTCCGTTGGCACTATCAAACCGGTCTGAGTTGGCACTGGTGCCAGCTTGGGTCAGGGAGGCATCCTGTGTATCGCGGATTTTTGGGAGCCAGCTGGCCACTCCGGGCCTATGGCCCCCAAACATATACAACGGGCCTTTCCCAGACAAACAAAAGTCACCAGGCCATGTTCTTGATGGCAGATTGTGGGACTCCGTTGGCACTATCAAACCAGCCCGAGTTGGCACTGGTGCCAGCTTGGGTCTGGGAGTCATCCAGCGTATCGCGGATTTTCAAGAGCCAGACGACCACTGTGGGCCACTGGCACCCAAATATAAACAACGGCGCTTTCCCTTTGAAATAAAAGTCACCAGCCCCTTTTCTTGATGGCAGATTGTGGGACTCCGTTGGCACTATCAAACCAGCCCGACTTGGCACTGGGGCCAGCTTGGTTCTGGGAGGCATCCTGCCTATCGCGGATTTTCAGGAGCCAGACGACCACTCCAGGCCTATGGCCCCCAAACATAAACAATGGGCCTTTCCCTCTGAAACAAAACTCAGCAGCCCAGGTCCTTGACGGCAGATTGTAGGACTTCGTTGGCACTATCAAACCAGTCTGAATTGGCACTGATGCCAGCTTGGGTCTGGGAGGCATCCTGCATATCGCGGATTTTCTGGAGCCAGCCGGCCACTCCGGGCCTATGGCCCCCAAACATAAACAACGATCTTTGGTACGAGAAACAGACGTCACCAGGCCCGGTCCTTGATGGCAGATTTTAGGACTCCGTTGGCACTATCAAACCAGCCCGAGTTGGCACTGGTGCCAGCTTGGGTCTGGGAGTCATCATGCGTATCGCGGATTTTCAGGATCCAGCCGGCCACTCCGGGCCTATGGCCCCCAAACATAAAACACGACCTTTTGCACGAGAAACAAACGTCACCAGGCCATGTTTTTGATGGGAGATTGTAGGACTCCATTGGCACTATCAAACCGGCCCGAGTTGGCACTGGTGCCAGCTTTGGTCTGGGAGGCATCCTGCCTATCGCGGATTTTCAGGAGCAAGAGGGCCACTCCGGGCCACATACCCCCAAACATAAACAACGGCCCTTTCCCTTTGAAATAAAAGTCACCAGCCCCGGTCCTTGATGGCAGATTGTGGCACTCCGTTGGCACTATCAAACAAGCCCGTGTTGGCACTGGTGCCAGCTTGGGACTGGAAGGCATCCTGCGTATCGCGGATTTTCAGGAGCCAGCCGGCCACTCCGGGCCTATGGCCCCCAAACATAAACAACGGGCCTTTCCCTCTGAAACAAAACTCAACAGCCCCGGTCCTTGACGGCAGATTGTGGCACTCCGTTGGCACTATCAAACCAGCCCGACTTGACACTGGGGCCAGCTTGGGTCTGGGAGGCATCCTGCCTATCGCGGATTTTCAGGAGCCAGCCGGCCACTCCGGGCCTATGGCCCCCAAACATAAACAATGGGCCTTTCCCTCTGAAACAAAAGTCACCAGCCCAGGTTACTGATGGCATATTGTAGGACTCCGTTGGCACTATCAAACCAGCCCGAGTTGGCACGGGTGCCAGCTTGGATCTGGGAGGCATCCTGCCTATCGCGGATTTTCAGGAGCCGGCCGGCCACTACAGGCCTATGGCCCCCAAACATAAACAACGGGCCTTTCCCTCTGAAACAAAAGTCACCAGCCCAGGTTACTGATGGCATATTTTAGGACTCCGTTGGCACTATCAAACCAGCCCGAGTTGGCACTGGGGCCAGCTTGGGTCTGGGAGGCATCCTGCGTACCGCGGATTTTCAGGAGCCAGCCGGCCACTGGGGGCCACAGGCACCCCAATATAAACAACGGCCCTTTCCCTCTGAAACAAAAGTCACCAGCCCAGGTTACTGATGGCATATTGTAGGACTCGGTTGGCATTATCAAACCAGCCCGAGTTGGCACTGGTGCCAGCTTGGGTCTGGGAGGCATCCTGCCTATCGCGGATTTTCAGGAGCCAGCCGGCCACTACGGGCCTATGGCCCCCAAACATAATCATTGGGCCTTTCCCTCTGAAACAAAAGTCACCAGCCCAGGTTACTGATGGCATATTTTAGGACTCCGTTGGCACTATCAAACCAGCCCAATTTGGCACTGGGGCCAGCTTGGGTCTGGGAGGCATCCTGCGTACCGCGGATTTTCAGGAGCCAGCTGGCCTCTCCGGGCCTATGGCCCCCAAACATAAACAACGGGCCTTTCCCTCTAAACAAAAGTCACCAGCCCCGGTCCTTGATGGCAGATTGTGGGACTCTGTTGGCACTATCAAACCAGTCTGAGTTGGCACTGGTGCCAGCTTGGGTCTGGGAGGCATCCTGTGTATCGCTGATTTTCAGGAGCCAGCCGGACACTCCGGGCTTATGGCCCCCAAGCATAAACAACGGGCCTCTCCCTCTGAAACAAAAGTCACCAGCCCCGGTCCTTGATGGCAGATTGTGGGACTCCGTTGGCACTATCAAACCAGTCTGATTTGGCACTGGTGCCATTTTGGGTCTGGGAGGCATCCTGCCTATCGCGGATTTTCAGGAGCCAGCCGGCCACTGGGGGCCACAGGCACCCCAATATAAACAACGGCCCTTTCCCTCTGAAACAAAAGTCACCAGCCCAGGTTACTGATGGCATATTGTAGGACTCGCTTGGCACTATCAAACCAGCCCGAGTTGGCACGGGTGCCAGCTTGGGTCTGGGAGGCATCCTGCGTATCGCGGATTTTCAGGAGCCAGCCGGCCACTCTGGGCCTATGGCCCCCAAACATAAACAACGGGCCTTTCCCTCTGAAACAAAACTCACCAGCCCCGGTTCTTGATGGCAGATTGTGGGACTCCAATGGCACTATCAAACCAGCCCGAGTTGGCACTGGGGCCAGCTTGGGTCTGGGAGGCATCCTGCCTATCGCGGATTTTCAGGAGCCAGCCGGCCACTCCGGGCCTATGGCCCCCAAACATAAACAACGGGCCTTTCCCTCTGAAACAAAACTCACCAGCCCTGGTCCTTGATGGCAGATTGTGGGACTCCGTTGGCACTATCAAACCAGCCTGAGGTGGCACTGGGGCCAGCTTGGGTCTGGGAGGGATCCTGCCTATCGCTGATTTTCAGGAGCCAGAGGGCCACTCCAGGCCACACACCCCCAAACATAAACAACGGCCCTTTCCCTTTGAAATAAAACTCACCAGCCCCGGTCCTTCAGGGCAGATGGTGGCACTCCTTTGGCACTATCAAACCAGCCCCAGTTGGCACTGGTGCCAGCTTGGATCTGGGAGGCATCCTGCCTATCGCGGATTTTCAGGAGCCGGCCGGCCACTACGGGCCTATGGCCCCAAAACATAAACAACGGGCCTTTCCCTCTGAAACAAAAGTCACCAGCCCCGGTTCTTGGTGGCAGATTGTGGGACTCCAATGGCACTATCAAACCAGCCCGAGTTGGCACTGGTGCCAGCTTGGGTCTGGGAGGCATCCTGCCTAACGCTGATTTTCAGGAGCCAGCCGGCCACTCCGGGCCTATGGCCCCCAAACATAAACAATGGGCCTTTCCCTCTGAAACAAAACTCACCAGCCCCGGTCCTTGATGGCAGATTGCGGGACTCCGTTGGCACTATCAAACCAGTCTGAGTTGGCATTGGTGCCAGCTTGGGTCTGGGAGGCATCATGCGTATCGCGGATTTTCAGGACCCAGCCGGCCACTCCGGGCCTATGGCCCCCAAACATAAAACACGACATTTTGCACGAGAAACAAACGTCACCAGGCCATGTTTTTGATGGGAGATTGTAGGACTCCATTGGCACTATCAAACCGGCCCAAGTTGGCACTGGTGCCAGCTTTGGTCTGGGAGGCATCCTGCCTATCGCGGATTTTCAGGAGCAAGAGGGCCACTCCGGGCCACATACCCCCAAACATAAACAACGGCCCTTTCCCTTTGAAATAAAAGTCACCAGCCCCGGTCCTTGATGGCAGATTGTGGCACCCCGTTGGCACTATCAAACAAGCCCGTGTTGGCACTGGTGCCAGCTTGGGACTGGAAGGCATCCTGCGTATCGCGGATTTTCAGGAGCCAACCGGCCACTCCGGGCCTATGGCCCCCAAACATAAACAACGGGCCTTTCCCTCTGAAACAAAACTCAACAGCCCCGGTCCTTGATAGCAGATTGTGGCACTCCGTTGGCACTATCAAACCAGCCCGACTTGACACTGGGGCCAGCTTGGGTCTGGGAGGGATCCTGCCTATCGCGGATTTTCAGGAGCCAGCCGGCCACTCCGGGCCTATGGCCCCCAAACATAAACAATGGGCCTTTCCCTCTGAAACAAAAGTCACCAGCCCAGGTTACTGATGGCATATTGTAGGACTCCGTTGGCACTATCAAACCAGCCCGAGTTGGCACGGGTGCCAGCTTGGATCTGGGAGGCATCCTGCCTATCGCGGATTTTCAGGAGCCGGCCGGCCACTACAGGCCTATGGCCCCCAAACATAAACAACGGGCCTTTCCCTCTGAAACAAAAGTCACCAGCCCAGGTTACTGATGGCATATTTTAGGACTCCGTTGGCACTATCAAACCAGCCCGAGTTGGCACTGGGGCCAGCTTGGGTCTGGGAGGCATCCTGCGTACAGCGGATTTTCAGGAGCCAGCCCGGCCTCTCCGGGCCTATGGCCCCAAACATAAACAACGGGCCTTTCCCTCTAAACAAAAGTCACCAGCCCCGGTCCTTGATGGCAGATTGTGGGACTCCGTTGGCACTATCAAACCAGTCTGAGTTGGCACTGGTGCCAGCTTGGGTCTGGGAGGCATCCTGTGTATCGCTGATTTTCAGGAGCCAGCCGGACACTCCGGGCTTATGGCCCCCAAACATAAACAACGGGCCTCTCCCTCTGAAACAAAAGTCACCAGCCCCGGTCCTTGATGGCAGATTGTGGGACTCCGTTGGCACTATCAAACCAGTCTGATTTGGCACTGGTGCCATTTTGGGTCTGGGAGGCATCCTGCCTATCGCGGATTTTCAGGAGCCAGCCGGCCACTGGGGGCCACAGGCACCCCAATATAAACAACGGCCCTTTCCCTCTGAAACAAAAGTCACCAGCCCAGGTTACTGATGGCATATTGTAGGACTCGGTTGGCATTATCAAACCAGCCCGAGTTGGCACTGGTGCCAGCTTGGGTCTGGGAGGCATCCTGCCTATCGCGGATTTTCAGGAGCCAGCCGGCCACTCCGGGCCTATGGCCCCCAAACATAAACAACGGGCCTTTCCCTCTGAAACAAAACTCACCAGCCCCGGTCCTTGATGGCAGATTGTAGGACTCCGTTGGCACTATCAAACCAGCCCGAGTTGGCACTGGTGCCAGCTTGGGTCTGGGAGGCATCCTGCCTATCGCGGATTTTCAGGAGCCAGCCGGCCACTCCGGGCCTATGGCCCCCAAACATAAACAATGGGCCTTTCCCTCTGAAACAAAACTCACCAGCCCCGGTCCTTGATGGCAGATTGCGGGACTCCGTTGGCACTATCAAACCAGTCTGAGTTGGCATTGGTGCCAGCTTGGGTCTGGGAGGCATCATGCGTATCGCTGATGTTAAGGAGACAGCTGGCCACTACGGGCCTATGGCCCCCAAACATAAACAACGGGCCTTTCCCTCTGAAACAAAACTCACCAGCCCCGGTCCTTGATGGCAGATTGTGGGACTCCGTTGGCACTATCAAACCAGCCCGAGTTGGCACTGGTGCCAGCTTGGGTCTGGGAGGCATCCTGCCTATCGCGGATTTTCAGGAGCCAGCCGGCCACTCCGGGCCTATGGCCCCAAACATAAACAACGGGCCTTTCCCAGAAACAAAAGTCACCAGGCCCGGTTCTTGATGGCAGATTGTGGGACTCCGTTGGCACTATCAAACCAGCCCGAGTTGGCACTGGTGCCAGCTTGGGTCTGGGAGGCATCCTGCCTATCGCGGATTTTCAGGAGCCAGGCGGCCACTGTGGGCCACTGGCACCGAAACATAAACAATGGCCTTTCCCTTTGAAACAAAAGTCACCAGCCCCGTTTCTTGATGGCAGATTGTGGGACTCCGTTGGCACTATCAAACCAGCCCGACTTGGCACTGGGGCCAGCTTGGGTCTGGGAGGCATCCTGCCTATCGTGGATTTTCAGGAGCCAGGCGACCACTCAGGCCTATGCCCCCAAACATAAACAATGGGCCTTTCCCTCTGAAACAAAACTCACCAGCCCCGGTCCTTGATGGCAGATTGTGGGACTCCGTTGGCACTATCAAACCAGCCTGAGTTGGCACTGGTGCCAGCTTGGGTCTGGGAGGCATCCTGCGTATCGCGGATTTTCGGAGCCAGCCGGCCACTCCGGGCCTATGGCCCCAAACATAAACAACGCCCTTTCCCGCTGAAACAAACGTCACCAGCCCCGGTTCTTGATGGCAGATTGTAGGACTCCGTTGGCACTATCAAACCAGCCCGAGTTGGCACTGGTGCCAGCTTGGGTCTGGGAGGCATCCTGCGTATCGCGGATTTTCAGGAGCCAGCCGGCCACTCGGGCCTATGGCCCCAAACATAAACAACGGCCTTTTCCCTCTGAAACAAAAGTCACCAGCCCCGTTCCTTGACGGCAGATTGTAGGACTCCGTTGGCACTATCAAACCAGCCCGAGTTGGCACTGGTGCCAGCTTGGGTCTGGGAGGCATCCTGCCTATCGCGGATTTTCAGGAGCCAGACGGCCACTCCGGGCCACATACCCCCAAACATAAACAACGGCCCTTTCCCTCTGAAATAAAAGTCACCAGCCCCGGTCCTTGATGGCAGATTGTGGGACTCCGTTGGCACTATCAAACCAGCCCGAGTTGGCACTGGGGCCAGCTTGGGTCTGGGAGGCATCCTGCGTATCGCGGATTTTCAGGAGCCAGACGGCCACTCCGGGCCTATGGCCCCCAAACATAAACAACGGGCCTTTCCCTCTGAAACAAAACTCACCAGCCCCGGTCCTTGATGGCAGATTGTGGGACTCCGTTGGCACTATCAAACCAGCCCGAGTTGGCACTGGGGCCAGCTTGGGTCTGGGAGGCATCCTGCCTATCGCGGATTTTCAGGAGCCAGCCGGCCACTCGGGCCTATGGCCCCCAAACATAAACAACGGGCCTTTCCCTCTGAAACAAAAGTCACCAGCCCCGGTTCCTGATGGCAGATTGTAGGACTCCGTTGGCACTATCAAACCAGCCCGAGTTGGCACTGGGGCCAGCTTGGGTCTGGGAGGCATCCTGCGTATCGCGGATTTTCAGGAGCCAGCCGGCCACTCCGGGCCTATGGCCCCAAACATAAACAACGGGCCTTTCCCTCTGAAACAAAACTCACCAGCCCCGGTCCTTGATGGCAGATTGTGGGACTCCGTTGGCACTATCAAACCAGCCTGAGTTGGCACTGGTGCCAGCTTGGGTCTGGGAGGCATCCTGCTATGCGGATTTTCAGGAGCCAGCACTCGTGGCCCCTCGGGCCTATGGCCCCAAACATAAACAACGGGCCTTTCCCTCTGAAACAAAAGTCACCAGCCCCGGTCCTTGATGGCAGATTGTGGGACTCCGTTGGCACTATCAAACCAGCCTGAGTTGGCACTGGTGCCAGCTTGGGTCTGGGAGGCATCCTGCGTATCGCGGGTTTTTCAGGAGCCAGCCGGCCACTGTGGGCCACTGGCCCCAAACATAAACAACGACCTTTCCCCGTGAAACAAAAGTCACCAGCCCCTGTTCTTGATGGCAGATTGTAGGACTCCGTTGGCACTATCAAACCAGCCCGAGTTGGCACTGGGGCCAGCTTGGGTCTGGGAGGCATCCTGCCTATCGCGGATTTTCAGGAGCCAGCGGCCACTCCGGGCCACATGGCCCCCAAACATAAACAACGGGCCTTTCCCTCTGAAACAAAAGTCACCAGCCCCGGTCCTTGATGGCAGATTGTGGGACTCCGTTGGCACTATCAAACCAGTCCGAGTTGGCACTGGGGCCAGCTTGGGTCTGGGAGGCATCCTGCGTATCGCGGATTTTCAGGAGCCAGCCGGCCCCTCCGGGCCTATGGCCCCCAAACATAAACAACGGGCCTTTCCCTCTGAAACAAAACTCACCAGCCCCGGTCCTTGATGGCAGATTGTGGGACTCCGTTGGCACTATCAAACCAGCCCGAGTTGGCACTGGGGCCAGCTTGGGTCTGGGAGGCATCCTGCGTATCGCGGATTTTCAGGAGCCAGCCGGCCACTCGGGCCTATGGCCCCCAAACATAAACAACGGGCCTTTCCCTCTGAAACAAAACTCACCAGCCCCGGTCCTTGATGGCAGATTGTAGGACTCCGTTGGCACTATCAAACCAGCCCGAGTTGGCACTGGGGCCAGCTGGGTCTGGGAGGCATCCTGCGTATCGCGGATTTTCAGGAGCCAGCCGGCCACTCGGGCCTATGGCCCCCAAACATAAACAACGGGCCTTTCCCTCTGAAACAAAACTCACCAGCCCCGGTCCTTGATGGCAGATTGTGGGACTCCGTTGGCACTATCAAACCAGCCTGAGTTGGCACTGGTGCCAGCTTGGGTCTGGGAGGCATCCTGCCTATCGCTGATTTTCAGGAGCCAGCGGCCACTCCGGGCCACATGCCCCCAAACATAAACAACGGCCCTTTCCCTTTGAAATAAAAGTCACCAGCCCCGGTCCTTGATGGCAGATTGTAGGACTCCGTTGGCACTATCAAACCAGCCCGAGTTGGCACTGGTGCCAGCTTGGGTCTGGGAGGCATCCTGCCTATCGCCGATTTTCAGGAGCCAGCCGGCCACTCCGGGCCACCCGCCCCCAAACATAAACAACGGGCCTTTCCCTCTGAAACAAAACTCACCAGCCCAGGTTACTGATGGCATATTGTAGGACTCCGTTGGCACTATCAAACCAGCCCGAGTTGGCACTGGGGCCAGCTTGGGTCTGGGAGGCATCCTGCGTACCGCGGATTTTCAGGAGCCAGCCGGCCACTCGGGCCTATGGCCCCAAACATAAACAACGGCTTTTCCCCTGAAACAAAAGTCACCAGGCCCTGTTCTTGATGGCAGATTGTGGGACACCGTTGGCACTATCAAACCAGCCCGACTTGGCACTGGGGCCAGCTTGGGTGTGGGAGGCATCCTGCGTATGGCGGATTTTCAGGAGCCAGCCGGCCACTCCGGGCCTATTGCCCCCAAACATAGACAACGGGCCTTTCCCTCGGAAACAAAACTCAACAGCCCCGGTCCTTGATGGCAGATTGTGGGACTCCGTTGGCACTATCAAACCAGGCGGAATTGGCACTGGGGCCAGCTTGGGTCTGGGAGGCATCCTGCTATCGCGGATTTTCAGGAGCCAGCCGGCCACTCGGGGCCTATGGCCCCCAAACATAAATAACAGGCTTTTCCCCGAGAAACAGAAGTCACCAGGCCATGTTCTTTATGGCAGATTGTGGGACACCGTTGGCACTATGAAACCAGCCCGAGTTGGCACTGGGGCCAGCTTGGGTGTGGGAGGCATCCTGCGTATCGCGGATTTTCAGGAGCCAGCCGGCCACTCCGGGCCTATGGCCCCCCAAACATAGACAACGGGCCTTTCCCTCGAAACAAAACTCACCAGCCCCGGTCCTTGATGGCAGATTGTGGGACTCCGTTGGCACTATCAAACCAGGCGGAATTGGCACTGGGGCCAGCTTGGGTCTGGGAGGCATCCTGCTATCGCGGATTTTCAGGAGCCAGCCGGACACTCCGGGCCTATGGCACCCAAATAAAAACAACGGGCCTTTCCCTTTGAAATAAAACTCACCAGCCCCGGTCCTTGAGGGCAGATTGTGGCACTCCTTTGGCACTATCAAACCAGCCCGAGTTGGCACTGGGGCCAGCTTGGGTCTGGGAGGCATCCTGCGTATCGCCGATTTTTAGGAGCCAGCAGGCCACTCCTTGGCCTATTGCCCCCAAGCATAAACAACGGGCCTTTCCCTCTGAAACAAAAGTCACCAGCCCGGTTCCTGATGGCAGATTGTAGGACTCCGTTGGCACTATCAAACCAGCTCGAGTTGGCACTGGTGCCAGCTTGGGTCTGGGAGGCATCCTGCGTATCGCCGATTTTAGGAGCCAGCGGCCACTCCGGGCCTATGGCCCCCAAACATAAACAACGGGCCTTTGCCTCTGAAACAAAAGTCACCAGCCCAGGTTCTGATGGCAGATTGTAGGACTCCGTTGGCACTATCAAACCAGCCCGAGTTGGCACTGGTGCCAGCTTGGTCTGGGAGGCATCCTGCCTATCGCGGGATTTTCAGGAGCCAGCCGGCCACTACAGGCCATATGGCCCCCAAACATAAACAACGGGCCTTTCCCTCTGAAACAAAAAGTCACCAGCCCAGGTTACTGATGGCATATTTTAGGACTCCGTTGGCACTATCAAACCAGCCCGAGTTTGCACTGGGGCCAGCTTGGGTCTGGGAGGCATCCTGCGTACGCGGATTTTCAGGAGCCAGCCGGCCTCTCCGGGCCTATGGCCCCCAAACATAAACAACGGGCCTTTCCCTCTGAAACAAAAGTCACCAGCCCCGGTCCTTGATGGCAGATTGTGGGACTCTGTTGGCACTATCAAACCAGTCCGAGTTGGCACTGGTGCCAGCTTGGGTCTGGGAGGCATCCTGCGTATCGCGGATTTTCAGGAGCCAGCCGGCCACTTCGGGCCACATCCGCCCAAACATAAACAACGGCCCTTTCCCCTGAAATAAAAAGTCACCAGCCCCCGGTACTTGATGGCAGATTGTGGGACTCCGTTGGCACTATCAAACCAGCCTGAGGTGGCACTGGGGCCAGCTTGGGTCTGGGAGGCATCCTGCCTAACGCGGATTTTCAGGAGCCAGCCGGCCACTCGGGGCCTATGCCCCCAAACATAAACAACGGCCTTTCCCTCTGAAACAAAACTCACCAGCCCCGGTCCTTGATGGCAGATTGTGGGACTCCGTTGGCACTATCAAACCAGCCCGAGTTGGCACTGGGGCCAGCTTGGGTCTGGGAGGCATCCTGCGTATCGCCGATTTTCAGGAGCCAGCGCCACTCCGGGCCTATTGGCCCCAAACATAAACAACGGGCCTTTCCCTCGTGAAACAAAAGTCACCAGGCCCGGTTCTTGATGGCAGATTGTGGGACTCCGTTGGCACTATCAAACCAGCCCGAGTTGGCACTGGGGCCAGCTTGGGTCTGGGAGGCATCCTGCGTATCGCGGATTTTCAGGAGCCAGCCGGCCACCTCGGGCTTTAGGGCCCCCAAACATAAACAACGGGCCTTTCCCTCTGAAACAAAAACTCACCAGCCCCGGTCCTTGATGGCAGATTGTGGGACTCCGTTGGCACTATCAAACCAGCCCGAGTTGGCACTGGGGCCAGCTTGGGTCTGGGAGGCATCCTGCGTATCGCGGATTTTCAGGAGCCAGCCGGCCACTCGGGCCTATGGCCCCCAAACATAAACAACGGGCCTTTCCCTCTGAAACAAAACTCACCAGCCCCGGTTCTTGATGGCAGATTGTGGGACTCCAATGGCACTATCAAACCAGCCCGAGTTGGCACTGGGGCCAGCTTGGGTCTGGGAGGCATCCTGCCTATCGCGGATTTTCAGGAGCCAGCCGGCCACTCGGGCCTATGGCCCCCAAACATAAACAACGGGCCTTTCCCTCTGAAACAAAACTCACCAGCCCTGGTCCTTGATGGCAGATTGTGGCACTCCGTTGGCACTATCAAACCAGCCTGAGGTGGGACTGGGGCCAGCTTGGGTCTGGGAGGGATCCTGCCTATCGCTGATTTTCAGGAGCCAGAGGGCCACTCCAGGCCACACACCCCCAAACATAAACAACGGCCCTTTCCCTTTGAAATAAAACTCATCAGCCCCGGTCCTTCACGGCAGATTGTGGCACTCCTTTGGCACTATCAAACCAGCCCGAGTTGGCACTGGGGCCAGCTTGGGTCTGGGAGGCATCCTGCCTATCGCCGATTTTTAGGAGCCAGCAGGCCACTCCTTGGCCTATGGCCCCCAAACATAAACAACGGGCCTTTCCCTCTGAAACAAAAGTCACCAGCCCCGGTCCTTGATGGCAGATTGTGGGACTCCGTTGGCACTATCAAACCAGTCCGATTTGGCACTGGTGCCAGTTTGGGTCTGGGAGGCATCCTGCCTATCGCGGATTTTCAGGAGCCAGCCGGCCACTACAGGCCTATGGCCCCCAAACATAAACAACTGCCCTTTCCCTCTGAAACAAAAGTCACCAGCCCAGGTTACTGATGGCATATTTTAGGACTCCGTTGGCACTATCAAACCAGCCCGAGTTTGCACTGGGGCCAGCTTGGATCTGGGAGGCATCCTGCGTACCGCGGATTTTCAGGAGCCAGCCGGCCTCTCCGGGCCTATGGCCCCCAAACATAAACAACGGGCCTTTCCCTCTAAACAAAAGTCACCAGCCCCGGTCCTTGATGGCAGATTGTAGGACTCCGTTGGCACTATCAAACCAGCCCGACTTGGCACTGGGGCCAGCTTGGGTCTGGGAGGCATCCTGCGTATCGCGGATTTTCAGGAGCCAGCCGCCACTCCGGGCCTATTTAGCCCCAAACATAAACAACGGGCCTTTCCCCGAGAAACAGAAGTCACCAGGCCATGTTCTTGATGGCAGATTGTGGGAATCCGTTGGCACTATCAAACCACCCCGAGTTGGAACTGGGGCCAGCTTGGGTGCGGGAGGCATCCTGCCTATCGCGGATTTTCAGGAGCCAGCCGGTCACTCCGGGCCTATGGCCCCTAATCATAAACAACGGGCCTTTCCCTCTGAAACAGAACTCACCAGCCCCGGTCCTTGATGGCAGATTGTGGCACTCCGTTGGCACTATCAAACCAGGCGGTGTTGGCACTGGTGCCAGCTTGGGTCTGGAAGGCATCCTGCGTATCGCGGATGTTAGGGAGCCAGCTGGCCACTACGGGCCTATGGCCCCCAAACATAAACAACGGGCCTTTCCCTCTGAAACAAAACACACCAGCCCGGGTCCTTGATGGCAGATTGTGGGACTCCGTTGGCACTATCAAACCAGTCTGAGTTGGCACTGGTGCCAGGTTGGGTCTGGGAGGCATCCTGTGTATCGCTGATTTTCAGGAGCCAGCCGGACACTCCGGGCTTATGGCCCCCAAGCATAAACAACGGGCCTCTCCCTCTGAAACAAAAGTCACCAGCCCCGGTCCTTGATGGCAGATTGTGGGACTCCGTTGGCACTATCAAACCAGTCTGATTTGGCACTGGTGCCAGTTTGGGTCTGGGAGGCATCCTGCCTATCGCGGATTTTCAGGAGCCAGCCGGCCACTGGGGGCCACAGGCACCCAATATAAACAACAGCCCTTTCCCTCTGAAACAAAAGTCACCAGCCCAGGTTACTGATGGCATATTGTAGGACTCGCTTGGCACTATCAAACCAGCCCGAGTTGGCACTGGTGCCAGCTTGGGTCTGGGAGGCATCCTGCGTATCGCCGATTTTCAGGAGCCAGCCGGCCACTACGGGCCTATGGCCCCCAAACATAAACAACGGGCCTTTCCCTCTGAAACAAAACTCACCAGCCCCAGTCCTTGATGGCAGATTGTAGGACTCCGTTGGCACTATCAAACCAGCCCGACTTGGCACTGGTGCCAGCTTGGGTCTGGGATGCATCCTGCGTATCGCGGATTTTCAGGAGCCAGCCGGCCACTCCGGGCCACACTCCACCAAACATAATCAACGGCCCTTTCCCTGAGAAATAAAAGTCACCAACCCCGGTACTTGATGGCAGATTGTGGGACTCCGTTGGCATTTTAAAAACAGCCTGAGGTGGCACGGGTGCCAGCTCGGTTCTGGGAGGGATCCTGCCTAACGCGGATTTTCAGGAGCCAGAGGGCCACTCGGGGCCACATACCCCTAAACATAAACAACGGGCCTTTCCCTCTGAAACAAAACTCACCAGCCCCGGTCCTTGATGGCAGATTGTAGGACTCCGTTGGCACTATCAAACCAGCCCGACTTGGCACTGGGGCCAGCTTGGGTCTGGGAGGCATCCTGCGTATCGCCGATTTTCAGGAGCCAGCCGGCCACTCCGGGCCTATTTAGCCCCAAACATAAACAACGGGCCTTTCCCCGAGAAACAGAAGTCACCAGACCATGTTCTTGATGGCAGATTGTGGGACTCCGTTGGCACTATCAAACCACCCCGAGTTGGAACTGGGGCCAGCTTGGGTGTGGGAGGCATCCTGCGTATCGCGGATTTTCAGGAGCTAGCGGGCCACTCCGGGCCTATGGCCCCCAAACATAAACAACGGGCCTTTCCCTCTGAAACAAAACTCACCAGCCCCGGTCCTTGATGGCAGATTTTAGGACTCCGTTGGCACTATCAAACCACCCCGAGTTGGAACTGGGGCCAGCTTGGGTGTGGGAGGCATCCTGCGTATCGCGGAGTTTTCAGGAGCTAGCGGGCCACTCCAGGCCTATGGCCCCCAAACATAAACAACGGGCCTTTCCCTCTGAAACAAAACTCAACAGCCCCGGTCCTTGATGGCAGATTTTAGGACTCCGTTGGCACTATCAAACCAGCCTGAGGTGGCACTGGGGCCAGCTTGGGTCTGGGAGGGATCCTGCCTATCGCTGATTTTCAGGAGCCAGAGGGCCACTCCAGGCCACACACCCCCAAACATAAACAACGGCCCTTTCCCTTTGAAATAAAAGTCACCAGCCCCGGTCCTTGAGGGCAGATTGTGGCACACCTTTGTCACTATCAAACCAGCCCGAGTTGGCACTGGGGCCAGCTTGGGTCTGGGAGGCATCCTGCCTATCGCCGATTTTTAGGAGCCAGCAGGCCACTCCTTGGCCTATGGCCCCCAAACATAAACAACGGGCCTTTCCCTCTGAAACAAAAGTCACCAGCCCAGGTTACTGATGGCATATTGTAGGACTCCGTTGGCACTATCAAACCAGCCCGAGTTGGCACGGGTGCCAGCTTGGATCTGGAGGCATCCTGCCTATCGCGGATTTTCAGGAGCCCGGCCGGCCACTACAGGCCTATGGCCCCAAACATAAACAACGGGCCTTTCCTCTGAAACAAAAGTCACCAGCCCAGGTTACTGATGGCATATTTTAGGACTCCGTTGGCACTATCAAACCAGCCCGAGTTTGCACTGGGGCCAGCTTGGGTCTGGGAGGCATCCTGCGTACCGCGGATTTTCAGGAGCCAGCCGGCCTCTCCGGGCCTATGGCCCCCAAACATAAACAACGGGCCTTTCCCTCTAAACAAAAGTCACCAGCCCCGGTCCTTGATGGCAGATTGTGGGACTCTGTTGGCACTATCAAACCAGTCTGAGTTGGCACTGGTGCCAGCTTGGGTCTGGGAGGCATCCTGTGTATCGCTGATTTTCAGGAGCCAGCCGGACACTCGGGCTTATGGCCCCCAAGCATAAACAACGGGCCTCTCCCTCTGAAACAAAAGTCACCAGCCCCGGTCCTTGATGGCAGATTGTGGGACTCCGTTGGCACTATCAAACCAGTCTGATTTGGCACTGGTGCCCATTTGGGTCTGGGAGGCATTCTGCCTATCGCGGATTTTCAGGAGCCAGCCGGCCACTGGGGGCCACAGGCACCCCAATATAAACAACGGCCCTTTCCCTCTGAAACAAAAGTCACCAGCCCAGGTTACTGATGGCATATTGTAGGACTCGGTTGGCACTATCAAACCAGCCCGAGTTGGCACTGGTGCCAGCTTGGGTCTGGGAGGCATCCTGCGTATCGCCGATTTTCAGGAGCCAGCCGGCCACTACGGGCCTATGGCCCCAAACATAAACAACGGGCCTTTCCCTCTGAAACAAAACTCACCAGCCCCAGTCCTTGATGGCAGATTGTAGGACTCCGTTGGCACTATCAAACCAGCCCGACTTGGCACTGGTGCCAGCTTGGGTCTGGGATGCATCCTGCGTATCGCGGATTTTCAGGAGCCAGCCGGCCACTCCGGGCCACACTCCACCAAACATAATCAACGGCCCTTTCCCTGAGAAATAAAAGTCACCAACCCCAGTACTTGATGGCAGACTGTGGGACTCCGTTGGAATTTTAAAAACAGCCTGAGGTGGCACGGGTGCCAGCTTGGTTCTGGGAGGGATCCTGCCTGACGCGGATTTTCAGGAGCCAGAGGGCCACTCGGGGCCACATACCCCTAAACATAAACAACGGGCCTTTCCCTCTGAAACAAAACTCACCAGCCCCGGTCCTTGATGGCAGATTGTAGGACTCCGTTGGCACTATCAAACCAGCCCGAGTTGGCACTGGGGCCAGCTTGGGTCTGGGAGGCATCCTGCGTATCGCCGATTTTCAGGAGCCAGCCGGCCACTCCGGGCCTATTTAGCCCCAAACATAAACAACGGGCCTTTCCCGAGAAACAGAAGTCACCAGGCCATGTTCTTGATGGCAGATTGTGGGACTCCGTTGGCACTATCAAACCACCCCGAGTTGGAACTGGGGCCAGCTTGGGTGTGGGAGGCATCCTGCCTATCGCGGATTTTCAGGAGCCAGCCGGCCACTGGGGGCCACAGGCACCCCAATATAAACAACAGCCCTTTCCCTCTGAAACAAAAGTCACCAGCCCAGGTTACTGATGGCATATTGTAGGACTCGCTTGGCACTATCAAACCAGCCCGAGTTGGCACTGGTGCCAGCTTGGGTCTGGGAGGCATCCTGCGTATCGCCGATTTTCAGGAGCCAGCCGGCCACTACAGGCCTATGGCCCCAAACATAAACAACGGGCCTTTCCTCTGAAACAAAACTCACCAGCCCCAGTCCTTGATGGCAGATTGTAGGACTCCGTTGGCACTATCAAACCAGCCCGACTTGGCACTGGTGCCAGCTTGGGTCTGGGATGCATCCTGCGTATCGCGGATTTTCAGGAGCCAGCCGGCCACTCCGGGCCACACTCCACCAAACATAATCAACGGCCCTTTCCCTGAGAAATAAAAAGTCACCAACCCCGGTACTTGATGGC